>NC_057797.1:692350042-692432520 GCF_018294505.1 Triticum aestivum
GAGGCGCCGCACACCCATTGTGCTTCACAGACGAAATAATGGATCATCAAATCCCCGAGGGTTTCAAACCCGTAAACATCGAATCATATGATGGCTCAACAGATCCCGCGGTATGGATCGAGGATTATCTCCTTCATATCCACATGGCCCGCGGCGATGATTTCCACGCCATCAAATACCTCCCACTCAAGCTTAAAGGACCAGCCCGGCAGTGGCTTAACAGCCTGCCAACAGGGTCAATCAGCTGTTGGGAGGACCTGGAAGCCGCATTCCTCGACAATTTCCAGGGCACTTATGTGCGACCCCCAGACGCTGACGACCTAAGCCACGTAATTCAGCAGCCAGACGAATCGGCCAGGCAATTCTGGACACGGTTCCTAACAAAGAAAAATCAAATACTCGACTGTCCGGACGCAGAGGCCTTAGCAGCCTTCAAGCATAATATCCGTGACGAGTGGCTTGCCCGGCACCTAGGACAAGAGAAGCCGAAATCTATGGCAGCACTCACGGCACTCATGACCCGCTTTTGCGCGGGAGAAGACAGCTGGCTTGCTCGTAGCAACAATATGACCAAGAACCCTGGTCGTTCGGACACCAGGGACATTAGTGGCAGGTCGCGTCGCAACCAACAGAAGCGCCGCATCAACGGCGACAATGCTAAGGATACGACAGTTAATGCCGGATTCAGAGGCTCTAAATCCGGTCAGCGGAAAAAATCATTCAAAAGGAATCCCAGGGGCCCGTCCAGCTTGGACCGAATACTCGACCGCTTGTGCCAAATACATGGCACCCCCGAAAAGCCGGCCAATCACACCAACAGGGACTGTTGGGTGTTCAAGCAGGCAGGCAGATTAAGCACCGACAATGAAGACAAGGGGTTGCATAGCGATGACGACGAGGAGCCCCGGCCGCCGAACAACAATGGACAGAAGGGTTTTCCCCCACAAGTGCGGACGGTGAACATGATATACGCCACCCACGTCCCCAAGAGGGAGCGGAAGCGCGCGTTAAGGGACGTATACGCGGTAGAGCCAGTCGCCCCAAAGTTCAACCCATGGTCCTCCTGCCCGATCACCTTTGATCGAAGAGACCATCCCACTAGCATCCGTCATGGCGGATTCGCCGCATTGGTTCTCGACCCAATTATTGACGGATTTCATCTCACTAGAGTCCTTATGGACGGCGGCAGTAGCCTGAACCTGCTTTACCAGGATACAGTGCAGGAAAATGGGCATAGATCCCTCGAGGATTAAGCCCACCAAAACGACCTTTAAAGGCGTAATACCAGGTGTAGAGGCCAGCTGTACAGGCTCAGTCACACTTGAAGTGGTCTTCGGATCTCCGGATAATTTCCGAAGCGAGGAGTTAATCTTCGACATAGTCCTGTTCCGCAGTGGCTACCATGCACTGCTCGGGCGAACCGCATTCGCCAAGTTCAATGCGGTCCCGCACTACGCATACCTTAAGCTCAAGATGCCAGGCCCTCGAGGAGTAATTACGGTCAATGGAAACACCGAACGCTCCCTCCGAACGGAGGAGCACACGGCGGCCCTTGCAGCGGAAGTACAAAGCAGCCTCTCCAGGCAGTTCTCCAGTCCGGCCATTAAACGTCCGGACACAGTCAAGCGCGCCCGGAGTAACCTACAACAAGACCGCCTGGCACGTTCCGAGCAGGCGTAGCAATGCGGCCCCAACCCCAACCCCCGCAAAAAGGCGACGCCAGTACTTCGCGTACATAACTACGCCCTAGAAATACCATGGGCATAGGGGGAGGGGCACCATCACGGCACGCCCAAAACACGGCTTAAACTGCACCAGGGGCTGCCGACTTTTTTTATACTTTTCTCTTACTTCCAGGACTCTACTCTTCGGAAGGCTTGTTCGGCAGTTCAATTGCCGCACAAACGATGCAAGGACCAGGGAAGCAGACAAGCCATGCCGCATTACGGAAATCCCAGGTGGTCTCTATCACGAGCAGTATACCTGTTTCGCATACTATCCCGCAGCTTGCCCCTGAAGCAGACATGTTAAATAGTCCAACTTTTCGTTTATCGCATCACTTGTATTGTTCTGCTTTGATCGCAGCTATTTTAATGAACAATGCATAGCTTTTGTCTATTTTTTTGCATTACCTTTTTTAATATATATATATATGTTCCTTAATGACATGTTGCACCCGTACACTTTGGTACGGCCAAAATACGCCAGGGGCTTCAGTACCCCTCAACATGGTGTGAGAAGTCCGAACACTTTAACAAGTGCGGCACCCCGAACTTATAGCATTATATGCATCGGCTCCGAATCATGTCTTGGGTCAATAGTTGGGTTTGCCCGGCTCCTATGTTTTGGTGCCTTACGTTCCGCTATATCGGCTAAGGTAGCACTAGGAGAACCACTGCGATTGTGCCCCAGTTGAGCTGGGCCGAGCACCTCAGTGGAGAAAGCTAAAACTGACTGTCATGATGAAGCGAGAGCTGGTCGCTGTTCGAGAGGTTTTTTCGAGTCCCTAAAGACTTATGCCGCTTCGGGCGAGGAGTCGGCTCTGTCCGGCCAAGGCGTGGATAGCGCCCCGAAATCGGTCTTCCGAATACTAGGGGCTTCGCCGAAATTTAAAATTATAGAATTCTATGGCTAAGTGAGAGTGTTCACGCATTATAGTCCGATTGCCTCGTTCGTTGGGCTGAGCGCCTCCCTCGAAGGACCCAAATATGGGAAAAAGAGCGCCCAGGTTTATCCCCGAACACCCCAGCACTAGCGGCATGGGGGCAGAAGCCGACGACTCGCCATCTCTCAGTATTGATAAACAGCCGCACAGAAGGTAATATTTTAAATTCAAGCAGCATTGCTTAGCGCATATGAACAAGTTTTCAGCGCACAGGATAACACGAGCGGGTTTTACTCAAAAATACATCCTTGGTACATTCATCCGCAACAAGGCGGGCACCCTTCAGAACATCCTTATAATAATTCTCGGGCTTGCGATGCTCTTTCCCCGGCGGTGGCCCGTCCTTCACAAGCTTCTCCGCATCCAGCTTGCCCCAGTGCACCTTAGCACGGGCAAGGGCCCTACGGGCACCTTCAATGCAGACGGAGCGCTTGATGTCTTCAAGCCTCGGACAGGCCTCCACCAGCCGCCGCACCAGCCCGAAATAGCTCCCAGGCAGAGCCTCTCCAGGCCACAGCCGAACTAGGAGGCCCTTCATGGCCTGTTCGGCCGCCTTGTGGAGCTCGACCAGTTGCTTCAGCTGGTCGCTCAGGGGCACGGGGTGTCCGGCCTCAGCGTACTGAGACCAGAACACCTTCTCCGTCGAGCTGCCCTCCTCGGCTCGATAGAATGCGGCGGCATCAGATACACTCCGGGGAAGATCTGCGAACGCTCCTGGAGAGCTCCGGATTCGGGTAAGTAACAGGTAACTCACGTTTATGTGTTTGCTTTGCATAAAGAATGCCTTACCCGCCGCAATCTTCTTCACCTCATCCAACTCCTGGAGGGTCTTCTGGGACTCGGCCTTGGCAGACTTGGCATTTTCTATAGCTGCCGCGAGCTCGGACGCTCGCGTCTTCGAGTCAAGCTCCAAACTCTCATGTTTCTTCATGAGAACCTGGAGCTCTTGCCGCACCTTGCCAACCTCAGCCTCATACCTCTCCCGCTCGGTGCGCTCCACGGCCGCACTCTTCTCGGCCTCGAGCAGCGCTTGCTTAAGGGTCGCCACCTCAGACGTGGCCCCTGCAATAGCCATGTCAATCCTGTCATTTTTTGCAATTGCACCTTTTTTATATACATATTCAAACAGGGTATTTCTTACCTTCCTTCTCCTCGAGCTGCTTCTTGGCACGCCCGAGCTCTTGCTCGGACTTCTCGAGACTCTGCTTCAGCACGTCCACTTCCGCAGTCAGTGCGGCGGACGCTAGCAGAGAAGCCTGCATACGCATATTGACTCCTTTTGTTAGACTCCTGCGAATTCTTTGATCCTCTATTCGGCTTTTCTTCCCGAACGCCCAACAGAGCATCAGGGGCTACTGTCTATGCGGTAACATTATTTGAACATTCTTTACTTACCTCAAAGCCTGTTAAAAGGCTTGTACAAGCTTCAGTCAGTCTGCTTTTGGCGGACTGAACCTTCTGGATCACCGCACTCATAATAGTGCGGTGCCCCTCGTCGATGGAGGCACCTTGGAGCGCCTCCAACATATTGTCCGGCGCCTCCGGTTGGACGGAGGTCACCGGCACGGTAGGCTTGCTCCTCTTGGAAGGAGGTCGCCCGCCGGACTCTGGAACCCTTGAAGATTCCGGAGCTGTGTCCGGCCTTAAGCCGGACTTGGAGCCCTGGGGGGTTTCATCCCCTTTACTCCTGGAGTCCGGGAGGTCGCCTTGCGGCGCCTCCAGGACCGCCTCCTCCCGGCTTGGAACCTGTTGGGACAACACTTCGGTGTCGTCCGCAGGGCGGGGGGATGAAGCCGTCGGAAGCGAGTTCACCTCCGACGGGTCCAGTGAGCCACTCGATGATGCGTCGAGCCGGTCCTTGGGTGGGATGCATAAACATATTCGACATAAGGAAAAGCTGTGCGAAAAATGAATACTATGAATTACCCCGGTATCCGGACACTTACGATTTCGCCAGGGGCTTGGCCCTGGGCTGCCACTCCTCTTCGTCGTCGTCGGCGTCGGTGGAGCAGTCCGGAGGAAGGGTTTTCCCCTTCTTGGACCCTCCGGCCTCCTCAGAGAGGGCGGCCTTCCTTTTCTTCTCTCCTCCCGCTGGAGGGGGAGAGGTCTCTTCTTCTTCCTCCTCGTCTTCACGAGAGGAAGGCGCTTCGGGACCGTCGGATGACGAATCCGACACCTCCTGGCGCCGGGCACTCTTTCGAGTCCCCGTGGCCCTTTTCGTGGCCTTCTTCTCCGGCACCACATAGGGCGCCGGAACCAGCAGCTTCGCCAAGCGAGCGTCCGCTGGGCCTTCGGGCAGAGGAGCCGGACAGTTGATCTGTCCGGACGTCGCCACCCAATCCTATCAAAGATAAGGGAACTCAGATCCCGCATAGAGTCAAACTATGAAAAACTGATACCCTGTAAAAGGACAAAAACGGCTTACCGCATGAGCGTGATGCTGAGTACTGAATCCGCGATCCTCGGCAGCGGATGCGGGAGCCTCGGCGCCCTTGAAAAGCACCCTCCAGGCATCTTCGTACGTCGTGTCAAAGAGCCTGTTTAGAGTTTGATGCTGCGCCGGGTCGAACTCCCACAGGTTGAAGGCCCGTCGTTGACACGGGAGGATCAGGCGGATGAGCATAACCTGGACTACGTTGACAAGCTTGAGCTTCTTGTCCACCAGGGTTTGGATGCATGTTTGGAGTCCGGTCAGCTCTCCTTTTTTACCCCACGACAGGCCGGTCTCCTTCCAGGAGGTGAGCCGCGTAGGGGGTCCGGACCGAAACTCGGGGGCTGCGACCCATTCGGGGTCGCACGGCTCGGTGATGTAAAACCACCCCGATTGCCACCCCTTCAGGGTCTCCACAAAGGAGCCCTCGAGCCACAGGACGTTGGCCATCTTGCCAACCATGGCACCGCCGCACTCCGCCTGGCTGCCGCGCACCACCTTCGGCTTGACGTTGAAGGTCTTTAGCCATAAGCCGAAATGAGGGCGGATGCGGAGGAAAGCCTCGCACACGACGATAAACGCCGAGATGTTGAGGACGAAGTTCGGGGCCAGATCGTGGAAATCCAGGCCGTAGTAGAACATGAGCCCCCGGACAAATGGATGCAGAGGGAAGCCCAGTCCGCGGAGGAAATGGGGGAGAAATACCACCCTCTCATGGGGCCTAGGAGTGGGGATGAGCTGCCCCTTCTCGGGGAGTCGGTGCGCGATGTCGCTGGCCAGATATCCGGCCTTCCTCAGCTTTTTTATGTGTCCCTCCGTGACGGAGGAGACCATCCACTTGCCTCCCGCTCCGGACATGACTGGAGAAGGTCGAGGTGGTAGTGCGGACTTGGGCGCTGGAGCTCGAGTGTGCAAGAATGGATAGGCAAAGGAGGAAGAAGGCGTGGGTGAAAAGGTGGATCCTTATCCCCTTATATGGGTGGGCGCGACTACATGCCCCCACCAGCCTGGTAAAACTTGCTTATCTCCAAGCGCCGTAATCAAAGGCGCGGTTGGGTTACCCACGCCCGTATTGATGAGAATCCCGGAATAAAGGGACACGATCTCTGCTTTGACAAGACGTGCCAAGGAAACCGCCTCGCATAACGCGCTGAGGTGGGATAATGAAACGATTTGGATAAAGGCTTGGCCGTGGCGTGTCGCACCATGGAATACGTCAGCAGATTAGATTTGTGTTAATATTATTATTCTCTCTATGGCAATATGTGGAAACTTATTTTGCAGAGAAGGACACTATCTTTGTGTTCAAAATCTTCTATGAAGTGCTTGGAGGAGGAACCCGCCTTGCAATGCCGAAGACAATTTGCGCGCCGGACTCGTCGTCATTGAAGCCTGGTTCAGGGGCTACTGAGGGAGTCCTGGATTAGGGGGTGTTCGGATAGCCGAATTATACCTTCAGCCGGACTCCTGGACTATGAAGATACAAGATTGAAGACTCCGTCCCGTGTCCGGAAGGGATTTTCCTTGGCGTGGAAGGCAAGCTTGGCGGTACAGATGTTCAGATCTCCTACCATTGTAACCGACTCTATGTAACCCTAACCCTATCCGGTGTCTATATAAACCGGAGGGTTCTAGTCCGTAGGACAACATAGACATCAACAATCATACCATAGGCTAGCTTCTAGGGTTTAGCCTCTCTGATCTTGTGGTAGATCAACTCTTGTATTACCCATATCATCAATATTAATCAAGCAGGACGTAGGGTTTTACCTCCATCAAGAGGGCCCGAACCTGGATAAACTTCGTGTCCCCTGCCTCCTGTTACCATCCGTCCTAGAAGCACAGTTCGGGACCCCCTACCAGAGATCCGCCGGTTTTGACACCGACAGCCGCCTTTGGCAGATTGCTTGGTGTGCTCCTGCTCCGATCATCTGAGCTGCTAGAGGGACTAGTGCCGTCACTCAAGTGAACCTGCTCCTCAGACCTGTTCTGACTGTCACTGTGAATAGATTATAGATGATGTAGAGTGGATGAGCATCACAAAGTACAGAGGTTTTTGCAAAAGAATGAATTAAAAACTTAGTTTTAGTTTTCCATAGAAAGCATTTCACATCTACCGATTTGCAAACTCGGTGATACTGAAGCAGCATTTGGAACCTAAACTAGTGAACTCGATCAGACCGACTCATAGCTCGGTGGCACCGAGACTGCTAGGGTTTCACAAAGTGCTGAACTCGGTCGCACTGATTTGCAATTCTCGGTCAGACCGAGAATCACATGTGCAATGGCCTGAGCCAAATCGGTGGAACCGATTTCATCAACTCGGTCGGTCCGAGATGGTTTCGGCGGAAACCTAACCCTAAATTTTCAATTCATGTCTAAACTATGGAGTGTTTTCGATGGATAGAATGATCTCAATCATGGCAAGATACATGGCAAAGCAATGTGGTGGGGAATCGGAGTTAGAACATCACAAAGTTCAAGTCCATACCCTAGTTCAGCGATGAACTTGCTACGACGGCAACGGCGGAGATGATCCCGTTGACGACGGCGGAGACCAGCGACGAGGAGGATGATCTGGAGACCCAGGGAGGCAGAGCAGGCTAAGCGCGGTCGAGGAGGATCGGAAAGTTTTCCAAAAAATTGACCTGTGGATATATATAGCCTGGCCCTATCGGTGTGACCGAGTGGAACAACTCGGTGTGACCGAAAAGTTCAAATCGGTTGCACCGAGATTGAAAACCTAGATCGACTTAGTGATCTCGGTATGACCGAAATGGATGAATCAGTCAGACCGAAACACACAAAGAAGTTTTGGAAGTTTAAGTCTATGACGAACCGGGGACTCCGAGTGCTCGTCACACAGAGTGGTTTGAATCTGACTTGATCAAACTATGTGATGCAGCATGAATAGAGTTTGAGACGAGAAAAGCATAGATAGCTAGAGAAGGTTCTTAGGCATTCTTGTCCATCCACTTGGCCAAAAGAAAAGGAAACCAATCAATCAAAAGAACAAGTGGATGTCCTCGAATGAGTAAATTATGCAACCAACATGCTCACACAATAAAATGACAAATGAAATATGTGGCAAAGCATGCACAAACAATTCTAGCATCTATCAAGCAATTGGCGATGACTAGGTCATCTATATATGAGTATATTGACTTAGGAGTCAAATGAGAACATTTGATCATAGGTCATACTCATCGTTTAAGCACAAGTGGGGTTACCACTTTTACATAAAGCGTTGTTGTGTTCACACCATTAGAGTTGCTTTAACTCAATTGTTAGAGCAAAGCTCCCCCTAGATGTGATATCCCCCCTAAGAGGGATGAAGTAACGTTGGGTTTTGTCGATGATGACTTCATGTAGGTGTTGAAGATGTGGATGCTCTAAGTTGATGTAGATCATTCGGAGCTGTCCTTTGGAGTGAGTTGCACTTTCAATACCTACACGGGTTAGTCCCACAAGGAACAAACAAGGATATCCATAGACATAGAGTTATGCACACACAAGATGATGTCTATGAGAGCGTTAGGTTACCTTGTCCCTTGTCTTACCAACAAGAGGGTTTCCGAATCCTTGAACTAGTGCAAGATGTGGAAGTTGATTGCACTTGTTCTTGCCAAAATGATAAGAGTGAAGTATGTTGGCGGAGTCACCCTCAAGAACTCTCTAGTTCTTCTTCTTCGGGATCCACACCATCTTGATGGGAACCCTCGGAGTTGTAGTTGTACTTGATGAAGTGGAACTTGATGTAGTATTGGGAGCCCACTTGACCAAGGCCTTAGGAGCTTCTTCAAATGCATCAATTTCCTCTTGAAGCTTGTCCTTGCCTTTTTGCTTGTGGTCTTGTGGTGGAAGATCATCTTGAGCTTGTGTCCCCTTAAAAGAAGTAGGATCATACTTCTCTTGTTGAGGAACAAACTTCGTCTTGGGGTATTGATCTTCTTCCCACTCAACTCCATTGGCATTGAACTTTCGTTCAAAACCAATACCTTGACTCTTCCGGTGCCTTCCTTGCTTGCGTACAATTTCCTCGAATTGCTTACTCCCGGAAAGGCTCTTGTAAACACCTTTCTCTATGATTCCCTTCAATAAGCTATTTTCTTGCTCAAGTGTAACTTGGCTAAGAGAATCATTAGTGGAATCAAGAGAACTACTAGAAGCAACAATATTGGATTTCGCATGATTATTGTTACTACTAGAAGAAGAATCCTTCTTGTTCTTGTTACTAGACTTGACTTGAAGCGTGTAAGTGGATAAGAGTAAACGCTTGGCAATGTAACAAGAACTTTTCTTGCGAAGATCATCATTGATTGCCTTTAAGAACTCATGCTCTTGCTCAAGATTGAGCTTCTCAAAACGTAATTTCTCATGAGTCCTTAAAAGTTCTCGATGATCTCCTAAGATAGTTTCATGAGCTAACTTAAGAGTGTTTAGTTCTTTAGTTAGAGACTCAATCTTCTCCTTATCATTTTCATTAGTTTCATTTTGATTAGCATGATTAATTGACGTTTCATCATAGTATTCATCACTAGAGTTGTCAACAAGTAAATCATAATCACCTAACAAGTCATCTTCATCACTATTGAAATCAACATACTCGGGTGTGATACCTTTGGGCCTTTAGCCATGAAGCATCTTCCAATTCCTTCATTTGGTGAATCAAATATGTCGTAGGAGTTGGTTGACACAAGTGCTAGACCGGCAACACCTTCATCTTGAGTATATTCGGAGTCGGAGTGATAGCTTCTCTCGGAGTGACTGTCGGAGTCGGAGCCGGATACCCATTCACCAACATGAGCTTGATGTCTTCGTTTTGTGTAGCTCCTTGATGACTTGTCCTTCCTTTCCGAATCCTTGCTTCTCCGAGAGGGTCTTTGTTCATAACGATCACCCCTACTCCTTCTCTCCCTCGATGGTGATTCTTCTCTTCTACTTCTTCTTTTGGGAGAATCTTCTCTTCTCTTGTGGGGAGCCATACACTCATTGGAGTAGTGTCCGGGTCTTCCACAGTTGTAGCAGTTTCGCTCTCGACTAGAAGATCTTTTGTCATTGTAGGACCTTGACTTGGAACTTCTCGCTTTGCTTCTATTCTTGTAGAACTTGTTGAAGTTCTTCACCATTAGGCTCAATTCTTCATTGAAGGTTTGTTTCTCACTCGATGATGTGGGAGCTTCACATGAGGCTTTGTAAGCACCACTTGACTTGTTACGGAGCTCCTCCTTGTCCTTGAGTGACATCACATGAGCAACAATTCTTCCAATGACTTCCGTTGGCTTGAGATCTTTGTAATTTGGCATCATTTGGATCAATGTGCATACGGTATCGTATTTTCCATCCAAGGCTCTTAGGATCTTCTTGATGATGAATTTGTCGGTCATCTCTTCACTTCCTAACCCGGCAATCTCATTTGTGATAAGAGCAAGCCTAGAGTACATTTCAGCGACACCTTCACCATCCTTCATTTTGAACTTGTCAAGTTGACTTTGAAGCACATCCAACTTGGATTCTGTCGGCGTTCTGGGAATGGGGGTCCCCAGACTTGCCTGCCTGCGGCCTATGGTGTGGCTCAAAGGGGGCCCAGCACGGCCCATCTTCATCAACACAAGACTCAAGACCCTCGCGGGGCGGACGACGTGGAGCTTCCTCAGGCGCGGCCTCATCAGGCTGGCTCACGAGGAGGCGGAGAGATCAAGGCGGGGTACCTCACGAGGTGCCCGTGACGCAAGCCATGATGATCAAAGGCGCCAGGCGGGTGCCAGCCCACGCAGCGTCCTCCTTTCCTCTTTGGTGCAAAGGGGGCAAGCACAGCCGTGGAGTACCGAGGCATCAGGCAAAGGTTGCCATTTAGGTGCAACGAGACCAAGACCAGGAGGACTACGAGATGGAGGTCACCGTGGAGCCCAAGACGGTGTCATCACCAGAGCTTTGCGCAGGCGAAGACTACTTTTGTTAGGATAGCTGATAGTTACTGTCCCCCTTCAAATTAGCCGCCATTGTTGGCTCCCTTCCCGCTCGATATTTGGGAAGAGGACCAGGGCCTCTATAAATAGGACCAGCCACCCACATAACAAGAGGAGGCAGTGAGAGCCGGTGAGAGAGAGGCGGTGAGTGAGAGTGAGTGAGAATTAGTAGCGATTAGAGGGGGAGAGAGGAAGAAAAGGGCGACTGAACTCCTCCTAACAGTTCATTGCCCCAGCCAAGAGCAGACCCTTGCGAGGCTATTCTTCCTTGTATTGTTCATCATCATCAGCCCCAAGAGGCAATCCACCGGCCACACAATGGAGTAGGGTATTACACCGGAACGGTGGCCCGAACCAGTATAAACCTTGTGTCTCTTGTGTAGTTCTTTCAGTATAGATCTTTGTGAGACGGAGAGTTAGAAGGCGTAATCTCCGCGCGCACCCCAGAGTTTGAACCTTAAGGGTCTGCCGGAACCCGAAATCCGACAGATTCCTTGATGGAGTCGGTACCTTCGTGCATATCAATCAAAGTATCCTTTCCTTTGCATTCTCAAGACGGCTGATTTTGTTGAATTCTTTGGGGCACAATCCGTTGAAGAGGATATCACAAGCTTGAGCATTATATTGCAGCATCTTCAACTCTTCCGCGGTAGCTTCACGATTTGGTTCTCTCCCATCAAAGAATTCACCTTGCAAGCCAACACACACAATAGCCCAAACAGCGGGGTTTTGTCCAAGAATATGCATTTTCATCTTATGCCTCCAACTAGCAAAATTAGTACCATCAAAGTAAGGACCTCTACGGTGGTAATTTCCCTCGCTAGATGCCATACTCTCCTAGGTTGTGAAACCAAGGCTATGACTTCCAAAACCTATGAAAATCAAGGCAAATGGAAACCTGGCTCTAATACCACTTGTAGGATCGAAAGTATTTCTAGAGGGGGTGATTAGACTACTTGACCAAATAAAAATCTAGCCTTTTCCCAATTTTAGTTCTTGGCAGATTTTAGCAACTTTGTACTGGTCAAGCAATCTTAACACAATTCAAGCAAGCATGCAAAGAGTATATGAGCAGCGGAAAGTAAAGCATGCAACTTGCAAGAATGTAAAGGGAAGGGTTTGGAGGATTCAAACGCAATTGGAGACATGGATGTTTTGTCGTGGTTCTGATAGGTGGTGCTATCGTACATCCACGTTGATGGAGACTTCAACCCATGAAGGGTAACGGTTGTGCGAGTTCACGGAGGGCTCCACCCACGAAGGGTCCACGAAGAAGCAACCTTGTCTATCCCACCATGGCCATCGCCCACGAAGGACTTGCCTCACTAGCGGTAGATCTTCATGAAGTAGGCGATCTCCTTGCCCTTACAAACTCCTTGGTTCAACTCCACAATCTTGTCGGAGGCTCCCAAGTGACACCTAGCCAATCTAGGAGACACCACTCTCTAAGAAGTAACAAATGGTGTGTTGATGATGAACTCCTTGCTCTTGTGCTTAAAATGATAGTCTCCCCAACACTCAACTCTCTCTCACAGGATATGGATTTGGTGGAAAGAAGATTTGAGTGGAAAGCAACTTGGGGAAGGCTTGAGATCAAGATTCATATGGTAGGAATGGAATATCTTGGTCTCAACACAAGTGTAGGTGGTTCTCTCTCAGAAAATATAGGTTGGAAGTGTAGGTTTGTTCTGATGGCTCTCTCCATGAATGAAGAGGTGGTGGATGGGTATATATAGCCTCCACACAAAATCTAACCGTTACACATAACTTTCCAAACTCGGTGGGACCGAATGGTTAAACTCGGTCGGACTGATTCAGCAAAGCTAGTGACCATTAGGGTTTTCGGTGGGACCGACATGCAACTCGGTAGGACCGATATGATTAGGGTTAGGGCATAACGTAATCTCGATGAGACCGATTACACAAACTCGGTGAGACCGATTTTGGTAATAAGCTAACCAGAGAGTTGGTCAGGTAAACTCGGTGGGACCGATCGCTCATTTCGGTGAGACCGAAACGTTATGACGAAAAAACAGGGAGTTTACATTGCAATCTCGGTGGGACCGGTCGCTCATCTCGGTGAGACCGAAATGCTACAAAGGGAAACAGAGAGATTACAATCCCATCTCGGTGAGACCGAGATCCCTATCGATGAGACCGATTTGCCTAGGGTTTGCGGCAATGGCTATGACATTTGAAACTTGGTGGCGCCGAATAGAAAGAATCGGTGGGGCCGAGTTTGACTTTTGGTTTAGGTCATATGTGGGTGTGAGAAATTAGTTGAGGGTTTTTAGAGCATATCACTAAGCATTTTGAGCAAGAACCTCATTAAGCAACACCTCATCCCTCCTTGATAGTATTGGCTTTTCCTATAGACTCAATGTGATCTTGGATCACTAAAATAGAAAATGTGGAGTCTTGAGCTTTGAGCTTGAGCCAATCCTTTGTCCTTAGCATTTTGAGGGGTCCACTTTTCTCATCCATGCCATGCCAATCATTGAGCTTTCTTGAGATATTAATCTTGAAGTAGCATTAGCTCAATGAGCTATATGTTGTTAGGAATTACCAAAACCACCTAGGGATAGTTGCACTTTAAACTTTACAAGTGTTTATAGCAACCCCTCAGTATTTGATACTAGTTCCGTTGCTGAGATTACTAACTCAAAACGGGAGTTGCAGAATGAACAGAGACTAGTTAAGGGTGAAGTGACGATGTCTGTTGGAAGTGGTTCCAAGATTGATATGATCATCATCACACACTCCCTATACTTTCGGGATTAGTGTTGAACCTAACTAAATGTTATTTGGTGTTTGCGTTAAGCATGAATATGATTTGATCATCCTTATTGCAATACGGTTATTCATTTAAAGTGAGAGAATAATTGTTGTTCTGTTTACATGAATAATACCTTCAATGGTCATACACCCAAGGTGAATGGTTTATTGAATCTCAATCGTAGTGATACACATATTCATAATATTGAAGCCAAAAGATGCAAAGTTAATAATGATAGTGCAACTTATTTGTGGCACTGCCATTTAGGTCATATTGGTGTAAAGCGCATGAAGAAAATCCATGCTGGTGGGCTTTTGGAATCACTTGATTATGAATCCATTGATGCTTGCGAGCCATGACTCATGGCCAAGATGACAAAGACTCCGTTCTTCAGTACAATGGAGCGAGCAACAGACTTGTTGGAAATAATACATACTGATGTATGCAGTCCGATGAGTGTTGAGGCTCGCGGCAGGTATCGTTATTTTCTGACCTTCACACATGATTTGAGTAAGATATGGGTATATCTTCTTGATGAAACATAAATCTGAAACATTTGAAAAGTTCAAATAATTTCAGGGTGAAGTGGAAAATCATCGTAACAAGAAAATAAAGTTTCTATGATCTGATCATGGAGGAGAATATTTGAGTTACGAGTTTGTTCTTCATTTGCAACAATGCGGAATAGTTTCGCAACTCACGCTGCCTGGAACACCATAGCGTAATGGTGTGTCCGAACATCGTAACCGTACTTTATTAGATATGGTGCAATCTATGATGTATCTTACCGATTTACCACTATCGTTTTGGGGTTATTCATTAGAGACAACTGCATTCACGTTAAATAGGGCACCATCTAAATCCGTTGAGACGACGCCATATGAACTATGGTTTGTCTAGAAACCAAAGTTGTCGTTTCTTAAAGTTTGGGGTTGCGATGCTTATGTGAAAAAGTTTCATCCTGATAAGCTCAAACCCAAATCGGAGAAATGTGTCTTCATAGGATACCCAAAGGAGACAGTTGGGTACACCTTCTATCACAGATTCGAAGGCAAGACATTCGTTGCTAAGAATGGATCCTTTCTAGAGAAGGAGTTTCTATTGAAAGAAGTGAGTGGGAGGAAAGTAGAATTTGATGAGGTAACTATACCTGCTCCCTTATTGGAAAGTAGTTCATCCCAGAAATCTGTTCCTGTGACTCCTACACCAATTAGTGAGGAAGCTAATGATGATGATCATGTAACTTCAGATCAAGTTACTATCGAACCTCGTAGGTCAACTAGAGTGAGATCCACACCAGAGTGGTACGGTAATCCTGTTCTGGATGTCATGTTACTTGACCATGATGAACCTACAAACTATGAGGAAGCGATGATGAGCCCGGATTCCGTGAAATGGCTTGAGGCCATGAAACCTGAGATGGGATCCATGTATGAGAACAAAGTATGGACTTTGATTGACTTGCCCGATGATTAGTGAGTCATTAAGAATAAATGGATCTTCAACAGGAAGACGGACGCTAATAGTAGTGTTACTATCTACAAAGCTCAAATTGTCGCAAAATGTTTTCGACAAGTTCAAGGTGTTGACTACGATGAGATTTTCTCACTTGTATCGATGCTTAAAAGTCTGTCCGAATCATGTTAGCAATTGCCGCATTTTATGAAATCTGGCAAATGGATGTCAAAATTGTATTCCTTCATGGATTTCTTAAAGAAGAGTTGTATATGATGCAACCAGAAGGTTTTGTCTATCCTAAAAGGTGCTAACAAAATGAGCAAGCTCCAGCGATCCATCTATGGACTGGTGCAAGCATCTCGGAGTTGGAATACACACTTTGATGAGTTGATCAAAGCATATGGTTTTATACACACTTGCGGTAAAGCCTGTATTTACAAGAAAGTGAGTGGGAGCACTACAGCATTTCTGATAAGTATATGTGAATGACATATTGTTGATCAGAAATAATGTAGAATTTTCTGGAAAGCATAAAGGAGTATTTGAAAAGCGTTTTTCAAAGAAAGACCTCGATGAAGCTGCTTACACATTGAGCATCAAGATCTATAGAGATAGATCAAGGCGCTTGATAAGTTTTTTCAATGAGTACATACCTTGACAAGATTTTGATGTAGTTCAAAATGGAACAGTCAAAGAAGGAGTTCTTGCTTGTGTTGCAAGGTGTGAAGTTCAGTAAAGACTCAAAAACCCGACCATGGCAGAAAATAGAAAGAGAGTGAAAGGTCATTCCCTATGCCTCAGTCATAGGTTCTATAAAGTATGCTATGTTGTTTACCAGTCCTATTATATAACTTAGCATGATTCTGGCAAGGGAGTACAATAGTGATCTAGGAGTAGATCACTGGACAACTGTCAAAATTATCCTTAGAGGACTAAGGAAATATTTCTTGGTTATGGAGGTGATAAAAAGAGTTCGTCGTAAAGAGTTACGTCGATGCAAGATTTTTACATCAATCTAGATGACTCTAAGTCTCGATCCGGATACATATTGAAACTGGGAGCAATAAGCTAGAGTAGCTCCATGCAGAGCATTGTAGACATAGAAATTTGTGAAATACATACAGATCCGAATGTTGCAGAGCCGTAGACTAAACTTGTCTCACAAGCAAAACATGATCACTCTTTGGGTGTTAATCACATAGCGATGTGAACTAGATTTTTGACTCTATTAAACCCTTTGGGTATTAGTCACATGGAGATGTCAACTAATCACATAAAGATGTGAACTAGATTACTGACTCAAGTGCAAGTGGGAGACTGAAGGAAATATGCCCTAGAGGAAATAATAAAGTTATTATTTATTTCCTTATATCATGATAAATTTTTATTATTCATGCTAGAATTGTATTAACCGGAAACTTAGTACATCTGTGAATACATAGACAAACAGAGTGTCACTAGTATGCCTCTACTTGACTAGCTCGTTGAATCAAAGATGGTTATGTTTCCTAACCATAGACATGATTTGTCATTTGATAAACGGGGTCACATCATTAGGAGAATGATGTGATTGACTTGACCCATTCCATTAGCTTAGCACTTGATCGTTTTTAGTTTACTGCTATTGCTTTCTTCACGACTTATACATGTTCCTATGACTATGAAATTATGCAACTCCCAATTATCGGAGGAACACTTTGTGTGCTACCAAATGTCACAATGTAACTGAGTGATTATAAAGGTGCTCTACAGGTGTCTCCAATGGTACTTGTTGAGTTGGCATAGATAGAGATTAGGATTTGTCACTCCGATTGTTGGAGAGGTATCTCTGGGCCCTCTCGGTAATGCACATCACTATAAGCCTTGCAAGCAATGCAACTAATGAGTTAGTTGCAGGATGATGCACTACAGAACGAGTAAAGAGACTTGCTGATAACGAGATTGAGCTTAGGTATTGAGATACCGACGATCGAATCTCGGGCAAGTAACATACCGATGACAAAGGGGACAACGTATGTTGTTATGCGGTTTGACCGATAAAGATCTTCGTAGAATATGTAGGAGCCAATATGAGCATCTAGGTTCCGCTATTGGTTATTGACCGGAGATGTGTCTCGGTCATGTCTACATAGTTCTCGAACCCGTAGGGTCCGCACGCTTAATGTTTGGTGACGATCGGTATTATGAGTTTATGTGTTTTGATGTACCGAAGGTTGTTTGGAGTCCCAGATGAGAACGGGGACATGATGAGGAGTCTCAAAATTGTCGATATGTAAAGATCGATATATTGGACGACTATATTCAGACATCGGAAAGGTTCTGAGTGATTCGGGTATTTTTCAGAGTACCGGAGAGTTACGAAATTCGCCGGGGATTATATGGGCCTTATTGGGCTTTAGGGGAAAGAGAGGGGGGAGGCTGCGCGCCCCCCAAGGCTTAGTCCGAATTGGACTAGGGGGAGGGGCTGCGCCCCCTCCTTCCTTCTCTTCTCTTTTCCCTTTCCTTCTCTCCTACTCCTACTACATGGAAGCAGGGAATCCTACTCCCGGTGGGAGTAGGACTCCCCAGGGCGCGCCATAGTAGAGGGCCGGCCCTCACCCTCCACCACTCCTTTATATACGGGGGAGGGGGGCACCCCATGGACACATAAGTTGATCATTGATCCCTTAGCCGTGTGCGGTGCCCCCCTCCACCATAATCCACCTCGATCATATCGTAGCGGTGCTTAGGCGAAGCCCTGTGTCGGTAGCAACATCATCACCGTCATCACGCCGTCGTGCTGACGGAACTCTCCCGTGAAGCTCTGCTGGATCGGAGTTCGTGGGACGTCATCGAGCTGAACGTGTGCTGAACTTGGAGGTGCCGTGCGTTCGGTCCTTGGATCGGTTGGATCGTGAAGACGTTCGGCTACATCAACCGCGTTCTCATGACGCTTCCGCTTATGGTCTACAAGGGTACATGGACGATACTCTTCCCTCTCGTTGCTATGCATCACCATGATCTTGCGTGTGCGTAGATTTTTTTTTTTGAAATTACTACGTTTCCCAACAATGGATCACCATGATCTTGTGTGTGCGTAGGAATTTTTTTGAAATAACTGTGTTCCCCAATAGTGGCATCCGAGCCAGATTTATGCGTAGATGTTATATGCATGAGTAGAACACAAAGGAGTTGTGGGCGTGGGTATATACATATTGCATGCCATTACTAGTTGATTCTTGATTCAGCGGTATTGTTGGATGAAGCGGCCTAGACCGACATTACGCGTATGCTTACACGAGACTGGTTCTACCGACGTGCTTCACACACAGGTGGCTAGTGGGTGTCAGTTTCTCCAACTTTAGTTGAATCGGATTCAATGAACAAGGTTCTTTCTTAAGATCAAAAGGCAATCACTATACCGTGTTGTGGTTTTTGATGCGTAGGTAAGAACGGTTCTTGCTCAGCCCGTAGCAGCCACGTAAAACTTCCAACAACAAAGTAGAGGACGTCTAACTTGTTTTTGCAGGGCATGTTGTGATGTGATATGGTCAAGACATGATGCTAAATTTTATTGTATGAGGTGATCATGTTTTGTAACACAGTTATCGGCAACTGGAAGGAGCCATATGGTTGTCGCTTTATTGTATGAAATGCAATCGCCATGTAATTGCTTTACTTTATCACTAAGTGGTAGCGATAGTCGTAGAAGCAATATTTGGTGAGACGACAAAGATGCTTCGATGGAGATCAATGTGCCAAGCCGGTGACGATGATGATCATGACGGTGCTTTGGAGATGGAGATCAAAGGAACAAGATGATGGTGGCCATATCATATCACTTATATTGATTGCATGTGATGTTTATCCTTTATGCATCTTATTTTGCTTAGTTAGACAGTAGCATTATAAGATGATCTCTCACTAAATTTCAAGGTATGAGTGTTCTCCCTGAGTATGCACTGTTTCTACAGTTCGTCGTGCCGAGACACCACGTGATGATCGGGTGTGATAAGCTCTACGTTCACATACAATGGGTGCAAGACAGTTTTGCACATGCAGAATACTCGGGTTAAACTTGACGAGCCTAGCATATGAAGATATGTCCTCGGAACACTGAGATCAAAAGGTCGAGCGTGAATCATATAGTAGATATGATCAACATAGTGATGTTCACCATTGAAAACTACTCCATCTCACATGATGATCGGACATGGTTTAGTTGATATGGATCACGTGATCACTTTGATGATTAGAGAGATGTCTATATAAGTGGGAGTTCTTAAGTAATTTGATTAATTGAACTTTAATTTATCATGAACTCAGTACCTGATAGTATTTTGCATGTCTATGTTATTGTAGGTAGATGGCCCGTGCTGTTGTTCCGTTGAATTTTAATGCGTTCCTAGAGAAAGCTAAGTTGAAAGATGATGGTAGCAACTACACGGACTGGGTCCGTAACTTGAGGATTATCCTCATTGCTGCACAGAAGAATTACATCCTGGAAGCACCGCTAGGTGACAAACCTGCTGTAGGAGCAACGCCAGATGTTGTGAACACCTGGCAAAGCAAAGCTGATGACTACTTGATAGTTCAGTGTGTCATGCTTTACGACTTAGAACCGGGACTTTAACGATGTTTTGAACATCATCGAGCATATGAGATGTTCCAGGAGTTGAAGTTAATATTTCAAGCAAATGTCCGGATTGAGAGATATGAAGTCTCCAATTAGTTCTACAGCTGCAAAATGGAGGAGAATAGTTCTATCAGTGAATATATACTCAGAATGTCTGGGTACCACAACCACTTGACTCAGCTGGGAGTTAATCTTCTTGATGATAGTGTCATTGATAGAGTTCTTCAATCACTGCCACCAAGCTACAAGAGCTTCGTGATGAACTATAATATGCAAGGGATGGATAAGACGATTCTTGAGCTCTTCGCAATGCTAAAGGCTGCGGAGGTAGAAATCAAGAAGGAGCATCAAGTGTTGAGGTTAACAAGACCACACGTTTCAAGAAAAAGGGTAAAGGGGAGAAGGGGAACTTCAAGAAGAACAACAAGCCAGTTGCTGCTCAAGTGAAGAAACCCAAGTATGGACCTAAGCTTGAGACTGATGAGTGCTTCTACTGCAAAGGGACTGGTCACTGGAAGCGGAACTGCCCCAAGTATTTGACGGAGAAGAAGGATGGCAAAGTGAAAGGCATATTTGATATACATGTTATTGATTTGTACCTTACTAATACTCGCAGTAGTGCCTGGGTATTTGATACTGGTTCAGTTGCTAACATTTGCAACTCGAAACAGGGGCTACAAATTAAGCGAAGATTGGCTAAGGACGAGGTGACAATGCATGTGGGAAATGGTTCCAAAGTCGATGTGATCGCCGTCGGCACGCTACCTCTACATCTACCTTCGGGATTAGTTTTAGACCTAAATAATTGTTATTTGGTGCCAGCGTTAAGCATGAACATTATATCTGGATCTTGTTTGATGCGAGACGGATATTCATTTAAATCAAAGAATAACGGTAGTTCTATTTATATGAGTAATATCTTTTATGGTCATGCACCCTTGATGAGTGGTCTATTTTTACTAAATCTTGATAGTAGCGATACATGATACGTCTCCAACGTATCTATAATTTTTGATTATTCCATGCTATATTATATCCAGTTTTGGACATTATTGGGCTTTATTATACACTTTTATATTATTTTTGGGAGTAACCTATTAACTGGAGGCCCAGCCTAGAATTGTTGTTTTTTTGCCTATTTTAGGGTTTCGCAGAAAAAGAATATCTAACGGAGTCCAAACAGAATGAAACCTTTGGGAATGTGATTTCCAGAACGAACATGATCCAGAGGACTTGGACCCTACGTCAAGTAATCAACCAGGAAGGCACGAGGTAGGGGAGCGCGCCTACCCCCCCAAGTGTGCCCTCCACCCTCGTGGGGCCCATGTTGCACTGCCGACGTACTCCTTCCTCCTATATATACCTACGTACCCCCTAACTACCAGATACGGAGCCAAAAACCTAATTCCACCACCGTAACTTTCTGTATCCACGAGATCCCATCTTGGGGCCTTTTCCGGAGCTCCGTCAGAGGGGGCATCGATCACTGAGGGCTTCTACATCAACACCATAGCACCTCCGATGAAGTGTGAGTAGTTTACTTCAGACCTACGGGTCCATAGTTATTAGCTAGATGGCTTCTTCTCTCTTTTTGGATCTCAATACAAAGTTCTCCCCCTCTGTTGTGGAGATCTATTCGATGTAATCTTCTTTTGCGGTGTGTTTGTTGAGACCGATGAATTGTGGGTTTATGATCAAGTTTATCTATGAACAATATTTGAATCTTCTCTTATTTCTTTTATGTATGATTGGTTATATTTGCAAGTCTCTTCGAATTATCAGTTTGGTTTGGCCTACTACATTGATCTTTCTTGCAATTGGAGAAGTGCTTAGCTTTGGGTTCAATCTTGCGGTGTCCTTTCCCAGTGACAGTAAGGGCAGCAAGGCACGTATTGTATTGTTTCCATCGAGGATAACAAGATGGGGTTTATATCATATTGCATGAGTTTATCCCTCTACATCATGTCATCTTGCTTAAAGCGTTACTCTGTTCTCTTGAACTTAATACTCTAGATGCATGCTGGATAGCGGTCGATGTGTGGAGTAATAGTAGTAGATGCAGGCAGGAGTCGGTCTACTTGTCTTGGACGTGATGCCTATATACATGATCATACCTAGATATTCTCATAACTATGCTCAATTCTGTCAATTGCTCAACAGTAATTTGTTCACCCACCGTAATACTTATGCTCTCGAGAGAAGCCTCTGGTGAAACCTATGGCCCCGGGTCTATTTTCCATCATATTAATCTTCCAATACTTAGTTATTTCCTTTGCCATTTGTTTTACTTGCATCATTATTTCCCTTTATCATAAAAATACCAAAAATATTATCTTATCATATCTATCAGATCTCACTCTCGTAGGTGACCGTGAAGGGATTGACAACCCCTTTATTGCGTTGGTTGCGAGGAGTTTATTTGTTTTTGTAGGTGCGAGGGACTCGTGTGTGGCCTCCTACTGGATTGATACCTTGGTTCTCAAAAACTGAGGGAAATACTTACACTGCTCTACTGCATCACCCTTTCCTCTTCAAGGGAAAACCAACGCAGTGCTCAAGAGGCAGCAAGAAGGATTTCTGGCGCCGTTGCCGGGGAGTCTATGCAAAAGTCAACATACCAAGTACCCATCACAAACCCTTATCTCTCGCATTACATTATTTTCCATTTGCCTCTCGTTTTCCTCTCCCCCCACTTCACCCTTGCTGTTTTATTCGCCCTCTCTCTCTCTCTCCATCCTCCCTCTCTTTCTCTATTCGCCTCTTTTTGCCCGTTTCTTGTTTGCTTGTGTGTCGGATTGCTTACTTGTCACGATGGCTCAAGATAATACTAAATTGTGTGACTTTACCAATACCAACAATAATGATTTTATTAGCACTCCGATTGCTCCTCTTACCGATGTTGAATCTTGTGAAATAAATGCTGCTTTGCTGAATCTTGTCATGAAAGATCCGTTTTCCGGCCTTCCTAGTGAAGATGCCGCTACCCATCTAAACAACTTTGTTGATCTGTGTGATATGCAAAAGAAGAAAGATGTGGAAAATGATATTGTTAAATTGAAGCTATTTCCTTTTTTGCTTAGAGATCGTGCTAAAGCTTGGTTTTCGTCTTTGCCTAAAAATAGTATTGATTCGTGGAATAAGTGCAAAGATGCTTTTATCTCTAAGTATTTTCCTCCCGCTAAGATCATCTCTCTTAGAAATGATATTATGAATTTTAAGCAACTTGATCATGAACATGTTGCACAAGCTTGGGAGAGGATGAAATTAATGATACGTAATTGCCCTACACATGGTTTGAATTTGTGGATGATTATACAAAAATTTATGCCGGATTGAATTTTGCTTCTAGAAATCTTTTAGATTCGGCCGCGGGAGGCACTTTTATGGAAATCACTTTAGGAGAAGCTACTAAACTCCTAGATAATATTATGGTTAATTATTCTCAATGGCACACTGAAAGATCTACTAATAAGAAAGTGCATGCGATAGAAGAAATTAATGTTTTGAGTGGTAAGATGGATGAACTTATGAAATTATTTGCTAATAAAAGTGTTTCTTCTGATCCTAATGATATGCCTTTGTCTACTTTGATTGAGAATAATAATGAATCTTTGGATGTGAATTTTGTTGGTAGGAATAATTTTGGTAACAACGCGTATAGAGGAAACTTTAATCCTAGGCCGTATCCTAGTAATTCCTCTAATAATTATGGTAATTCCTACAACAATTCTTATGGAAATTTTAATAAGATACCCTCTGATTTTGAATCTAATATTAAAGAATTTATTACCTCGCAAAAGAATTTCAATGCTTTGATTGAAGAAAAATTGCTTAAGATTGATGAGTTGGCTAGGAACGTTGATAGAATTTCTCTTGATGTTGATTCTTTGAAACTTAGATCTATTCCTCCTAAGCATGATATCAATGAGTCTCTCAAATCCATGAGAATTTCCATTGATGAGTGCAAAGAAAGAACCGCTAGGATGCGTTCTAAGAAGATTGCTTTATAAAAGCGTGTTCTTCTAGTTTCCATCATAATAAAGATGATCTAAAAGTTATTGATGTGTCCCCTATTAAATCTTTGTTTTGCAATATGAATCTTGATAATGATGGGACTGAATATGATCCACCTTTACCTAGAAGACGTTCCAAAAATTCGGAGTCTTTAGATCTTGATGCTACAATTGTTAAAAGTGGGATTGAAGAAGTCAAAACTTTAAATATTAATGAACCCACTATTTTGGATTTCAAGGAATTTAATTATGATAATTTCTCTTTGATAGATTGTATTTCCTTGTTGCAATCCGTGCTAAATTCTCCTCATGCTTATAGTCAAAATAAAGCCTTTACCAAACATATCGTTGATGCTTTGATGCAATCTTATGAAGAAAAACTTGAGTTGGAAGTTTCTATCCCTAGAAAACTTTATGATGAGTGGGAACCTACTATTAAAATTAAATTAAAGATCATGAATGCTACGATTTGTGTGATTTGGGTGCTAGTGTTTCCATGATTCCAAAGACTTTGTGTGATTTGCTAGGTTTCCGTGATTTTGATGATTGCTCTTTAAACTTGCACCTTGCGGATTCCACTATTAAGAAACCTATGGGAAAAATTAATGATGTTCTTATTGTTGCAAATAGGAATTATGTTCCCATAGATTTTATTGTTCTTGACATAGATTGCAATCCTTCATGTCCTATTATTCTTGGTAGACCTTTCCTTAGAACGATTGGTGCACTTATTGATATGAAGGAAGGGAATATTAGATTCCAATTTCCGTTAAGGAAAGGCATGGAACACTTCCCTAGAAAGAAAATTAAATCACCTTATGAATCTATTATGAGAGCCACTTATGGATTGCCTTCCAAAGATGGCAATACCTAGATCTATCCTTGCTTTCATGCCTAGCTAGGGGCGTTAAACGATAGCGCTTGTTGGGAGGCAACCCAATTTTATTTCTATTCCTTGATTTTTGCTCCACTTTAGTAATAAATAATTTATCTAGCCTCTGTTTTGGTTGTGTTTTTTCTGTTTAATTAGTGTTTAGTAGAACCGTTGGGAAGACTTGGGGAAAGTCTTTTTAATCTTGCTGTAAAAAAACAGAAACTTTAGCACTCACGAGAACTGCTACCATTTTTATTTGGAAAGTGATATTTAGTTAATTATTTTTGCATATGATTAATAGATAAATTCCTCACGTCCAGAAATTTATTTTAGAATTTTTGGGGTTCGAGATATTGTGTTAGCTACAGATTACTACAGACTGTTCTGTTTTTGACAGATTCTGTTTTCCGTGTGTTGTTTGCTTATTTTGATGAATCTATGGCTAGTAAAATAGTTTATAAACCATAGAGAAGTTGGAATACAGTAGCTTTAACACCAATATAAATAAGGAATGAGTTCATTACAGTACCTTGAAGTGGTGTTTTGTTTTCTTTCGCTAACGGAGCTCACGAGATTTTCTACATTAAGTTGTGTGTTGTGAAGTTTTCTAGTTTTGGGTAAAAGATTTGATGGATTATGGAACAAGGAGTGGCAAGAGCCTAAGCTTGGGGATGCCCCGGAAGTCATCCCCTCTTTCGTCTACTTCTATCGGTAACTTTACTTGGAGCTATATTTTTATTTACCACATGATATGTGTTTTGCTTGGAGCGTCTTGTATTATTTGAGTCTTTATTTGTTAGTTTTCCACAATCATCCTTGCTGCACACACCTTTTTGAGAGAGAGACACATGATTCGGAAATTGTTAGAATACTCTATGTGCTTCACTTATATCTTTTTGAGTTATATTGTTTTTGCTCTAGTGCTTCACTTATATCTTTTAGAGCATGATGGTGGATTTGTTTTATAGAAACTTTTGTTCTCTCATGCTTCACTTAGATTATTTTGAGAGTCCTACAAAACAACATGGTAATTTGCTTTAATTATTTAGGCATTCAAGATTAATAAAAAATTCTTATGAGTGTGTTGAATACTATGAGAAGTTTGAAACTTGATAATTGTTTTGAGATATGGAGATGGTGATATTAGAGTCGTGCAAGTTGAGTAGTTGTGAATTTGAGAAATGCTTGTGTTGAAGATTGTGATTCCCGTAGCATGCACGTATGGTGAACCGTTATGTTAAGAAGTCGGAGCATGATGTATTTATTGATTGTCCTCCTTATGAGTGGTGGTCGGGGACGAGCCATGGTCTTTTTCTACCAATCTATCCCCCTAGGAGCATGCGCGTAGTACTTTGCTTCGATAACTAATAGATTTTTGCAATAAGTATGTGAGTTCTTTATGACTAATGTTTAGTCCATGGATTATACGCACTCTCACCCTTCCACCATTGCTAGCCTCTCTAATACCGCGCACCTTTCGCCGGTATCATACACCCACCATATACCTTCCTCAAAACAGCCACCACACCTACCTATCATGGCATTTCCATAGCCATTCCAAGATATATTGCGATGCAACTTTCCACCGTTCCGTTTACTATGACACGCTCCATCATTGTCATATTGCTTCGCATGATCATGTAGTTGACATTTTAGTTGTGGCAAAGCCACCATTCATAATTCTTTCATATAAGTCACTCATGCATCATTGCTATCCCGGTATACCGCCGGAGGCATTCATATAGAGTCATACTTTGTTCTAGTATCGAGTTGTAATCATTGAGTTGTAAATAAATATAAGTGTGATGATCATCATTCATAGAGTATTGTCCCAATAAAAAAGGCCAAATAAAAAAAGAAGGCCCCAAAAAAATTATTAATAAATAAAAAGGGGCAATACTACTATCCTTTTTTTCACACTTGTGCTTCAAAGTAGCACCATGATCTTCATGATAGAGAGTCTCCTATGCTATCACTTTCATATACTAGTGGGAATTTTTCATTATAGAACTTGGCTTGTATATTCCAACGATGGGCTTCCTCAAAATGCCCTAGGTCTTCGTGAGCAAGCAAGTTGGATGCACACCCACTTAGTTCTTTTTGTTGAGCTTTCATATACTTATAGCTCTAGTGCATCCATTGTATGGCAATCCCTACTCACTCACATTGATATCTATTAATGGGCATCTCAGTAGCCCGTTGATACGCCTAGTTGATGTGAGACTATCTTCTCCCTTTTTGTCCTCTCCACAACCACCATTCTATTCCACATATATAGTGCTATGTCCATGGCTCACGCTCACGTGTTGCGTGAAGATTGAAAATTTTTGAGAACACCAAAAGTATGAAACAATTGCTTGGCTTGTCATCGGGGTTGTGCATGATTTAAATACTTTGTGTGGTGAAGATGGAGCATAGCCAGACTATATGATTTTGTAGGGATAACTTTCTTTGGCCATGTTATTTTGAAGAGACATAATTGCTTAGTTAGTATGCTCGAAGTATTATTATTTCTATGTCAATATTGAACTTTTGTCTTGAATCTTTCGGATCTGAATATTCATACCACAATTAAGAAAATTACATTGAAATTATGACAAGTAGCATTCCACATCAAAAATTCTGTTTTTGCCATTTACCTACTCGAGGACGAGCAGGAATTAAGCTTGGGGATGCTTGATACATCTCCAACGTATCTATAATTTTTTGATTGTTCCATGCTATATTATATCCTATTTTGGACATTATTGGGCTTTATTATACACTTTTATATTATTTTTGGGACTAACCTATTAACCAGAGGCCCAACCCAGAATTCCTGCTTTTTTGCCTATTTTAGGGTTTTGCGGAAAAAGAATATCAAACGGAGTCCAAACGGAATGAAACCATCGGGAACGTGATTTTTGGAACGAACATGATCTAGAGGACTTGGACCCTACGTCAAGCAATCAACCAGGAAGGCACGAGGTAGGGGGCACCTACCCCCCCAGGCGCGCCCTCCACCCTCGTGGGGCCCATGTTGCTCCACCAATGTACTCCTTCCTCCTATATATACCTACATACCCCCAAACTACCAGATACGGAGCCAAAAACCTAATTACATCGTCGTGACATTTTGTATCCACGAGATCCCATCTTGGGGCCTTTTCCGGAGCTCCGCCAGAGGGGGCATCGATCATAGAGGTCTTCTACATCAACACCATAGCCCCTTCGATGAAGTATGAGTAGTTTACTTTAGACCTAGGGGTCCATAGTTATTAGCTAGATGGTTTCTTCTCTCTTTTTGGATCTCAATACAAAGTTCTCCCCCTCTCTTGTGGAGATCTATTCGATGTAATCTTCTTTTGCGGTGTGTTTGTTGAGACCGATGAATTGTGGGTTTATGATCAAGTTTATCTATGAACAATATTTGAATCTTCTCTGATTTCTTTTATGTATGATTGGTTATCTTTGCAAGTCCCTTCGAATTATCAGTTTTGTTTGGCCTACTAGATTGATCTTTCTTGCAATGGGAGAAGTTCTTAGCTTTGGGTTCAATCTTGCGATGTCCTTTCCCAGTGGCAGTAAGGGCAGCAAGGCACGTATTGTATTGTTGCCATCGAGGATAACAAGATGGGGTTTATATCATATTGCATGAGTTTATCCCTCTACATCATGTCATCTTGCTTAAAGCGTTACTCTGTTTTTAACTTAATACTCTAGATGCATGTTGGACAATGGTCGATGTGTGGAGTAATAGTAGTAGATGCAGGCAGGAGTCGGTTTAATTGTCTTGGACGTGATGCCTATATACATGATCATACCTAGATATTCTCATAACTATGCTCAATTCTGTCAATTGCTCAACAGTAATTTGTTCACCCACCGTAATACTTATGCTCTCGAGAGAAGCCTCTAGTGAAACCTATGGCCCCCGGGTCTATTCTTAGTTATTTCCTTTGCCGTTTATTTTACTTTCATATTTATTTCTCTTTATCATAAAAATACCAAAAAATATTATCTTATCATATCTATCAGATCTCACTCTCGTAGGTGACCATGAAGGGATTGACAACCCCTTTATCGCGTTGGTTGCGAGGAGTTTATTTGTTTCTGTAGGTGCAAGGGACTCGTGTGTGGCCTCCTACTGGATTGATACCTTGGTTCTCAAAAACTGAGGGAAATACTTACACTGCTCTGTTGCATCACCCTTTCCTCTTCAAGGGAAAACCAACGCAGTGCTCAATAGGTAGCAATACACATGTTCATAGTATTGAAGCCAAAAGATGCAGAGTTGATAATGATAGTGCAACTTATTTTTGGCACTACCGTTTAGGTCATATTGGTGTAAAGCGCATGAAGAAACTCCATTCTGATGGACTTCTGGAATCACTTGATTATGAATCACTTGGTACTTGCGAACCATGCCTCATGGGCAAGATGACTAAAACTCGGTTCTCCAGAACAATGGAGCGAGCAATAGAGTTATTGGAAATCATACATACTGATGTATGTGGTCCAATGAACATTGAAGCTCGTGGCGGATATCGTTATTTTCTCACCTTCACAGATGATTTAAGCAGATATGGATATATCTACTTAATGAAACATAAGTCTGAAATATTTTAAAAGTTCAAAGAATTTCAGAGTGAAGTGGAAAATCATCGTAACAAGAAAATCAAGTTTCCGCGATCTGATTGTGGAGGTGAATATTTGAGTTATGAGTTTGGAGTTCATTTGAAACAATGCGGAATAGTTTCGAAACTCACGCCACCCGGAACACCACAGCGTAATGGTGTGCCCGAACGTCGTAATCGTACTTTACTAGATATGGTACGATCTATGGTGTCTCTTACTGATTTACCGCTATCATTTCGGGGTTATGCTTTAGAGACGGCTACATTCACGTTAAGTAGGGCACCATCTAAATTTGTTGAGACGACACCTTATGAACTGTGGTTTGGCAAGAAACCTAAGTTGTCGTTTCTTAAAGTTTGGGGCTGCGATCCTTATGTGAAAAAGCT
Organism: Triticum aestivum; assembly: GCF_018294505.1. Taxonomy (NCBI): domain Eukaryota; kingdom Viridiplantae; phylum Streptophyta; class Magnoliopsida; order Poales; family Poaceae; genus Triticum; species Triticum aestivum. The sequence goes on from NC_057797.1 coordinate 692,379,847, forward strand.
TCAACTGGATAAGCTCGAACCCAAATCGGAGAAATGTTTCTTCATAGGATACCCAAAGGAGACTGTTGGATACACCTTCTATCACAGATCAGAAGGCAAGATATTCGTTGCTAAGAACGGATCCTTTCTAGAGAAGGAGTTTCTCTCGAAAGAAGTGAGTGGGAGGAAAGTAGAACTTGTTGAGGTAATTGTACCTGCTCCCTTATTGGAAAGTAGTTCATCACTGAAATCAGTTCCAGTGATTCCTACACCAGTAAGTGAGGAAGCTGATGATGATGAACATGAAACTTCTGATAAAGTTACTACCGAACCTCATAGGTCAACTAGAGTGAGATTTGCACCAGAGTGGTACGGTAATCCTGTTATGGAAGTCATGTTACTTGACCATGACGAACCTGTGAACTATGAGGAAACGATGATGAGCCCAGATTCCGCAAAATGGCTTGAAGCCATGAAATCTGAGATGGGATCCATGTATGATAACAAAGTATGGAGTTTGGTTGACTTGCCCGATGATCGGCAGGCCATAGAGAATAAATGGATCTTCAATAAGAAGACTGACGCTGACAGTAATATTACTATCTACAAAGCTTGACTTGTTGCAAAAGGTTTTCGACAAGTTCAAGGAGTTGACTACGATGAGACCTTCTCACCCGTAGCGATGCTTAACTCCGTCCGAATCATGTTAGCAATTGCCGAATTTTATGATTATGAAATTTGGCAAATGGATGTCAAAACTGCATTCCTTAAAGGATATCTTAAAGAAGAGTTGTATATGATGCAACCAGAAGGTTTTGTTGGTCCAAAAGGTGCTAATAAAGTGAGCAAGCTCCACCGATCCATTTATGGACTGGTGCAAGCCTATCGGAGTTGGACTATACGCTTTGATAGTGTGATCAAAGCATATGGTTTTATACAGACTTTTGGAGAAGCCTGTATTTACAAGAAAGTGAGTGGGAGCTCTGTAGCATTTCTGATATTATATGTGGATGACATATTGTTGATCGGAAATGATACTGAATTTCTGAATAGCATAAAAGGATACTTGAATAAGAATTTTTCAATGAAAGACCTCGGTGAAGCTGCTTATATATTGGGCATCAAGATCTATAGAGATAGATCAAGACGCTTAATTGGACTTTCATAAAGCACATACCTTGATAAAGTTTTGAAGAAGTTCAAAATAGATCAAGCAAAGAAAGGGTTCTTGCCTGTGTTACAAGGTGTGAAGTTGAGTCAGACTCAATGCCCGACCATTGCAGAAGATAGAGAGAAAATGAAAGGTGTTCCCTATGCTTCAGTCATAGGCTCTATCATGTATGCAGTGTTGTGTACCAAACCTGATGTGTGCCTTGCTATCAGTTTAGCAGGGAGGTACCAAAGTAATCCGGGAGTGGATCACTGGACAACGGTCAAGAACATCATAAACTACCTGAAAAGGACTAAGGATATGTTTCTCGTATATGGAGGTGACAAAGAGCTGTCGTAAACGGTTACATCGATACAAGCTTTGACACTGATCCGGATGAATCTAAGTCACAAACCGGATACGTGTTTTTATTAAATGGTGGAGCTGTCAGTGGGTGCAGTTCCAAGCAGACATGTGAAATGATACGTCCATTTTGCATCATGCTTTTATATCGATATTTATTGCATTATGGGTTGTTATTACACATTATGTCACAATACTTATGCCTATTCTCTCTTATTTTACAAGGTTTACATGAAGATGGAGAATGCCGACAGCTGGAATTCTGGGCTGGAAAAGGAGCAAATATTAGAGACCTATTCTGCACAACTCCAAAAGTCCTGAAACTTCACGGGAGAAAGTTTCAGAATATATAAAAAATATTGGGCGAAAGAAATACCAGAGGGGGGCACCCACCATCCATGAGGTTGGGGGGCACGCCCAACCCCCTGGGCACGCCCCCTGCCTCGTGGGCCCCCTGGCAGCCCTCTGATGCCCATATTTGGCTATATGGAGTCTTTCGTCGAGGAAAAACTCATAAGCAAGCTCACGGGATGAAACTCCATCGCCACGAGGCGGAACCTTGGCGGAACCAATCTAGGGCTCCGGCAGAGCTGTTCTGCCGGGGAAACTTCCCTCCGGGAGGGGGAAATCATCACCATCGTCATCACCAACGATCCTCTCATCAGGAGGGGGTCAATCTCCATCAACATCTTCACCAGAACCATCTCATCTCAAACCCTAGTTCATCTCTTGTATCCAATCTTTGTTGGTGATGAGATGGTTCTGGTGAAGATGTTGATGATCTGAACATATGGTACCTTTGGGTTGCTAGTAGTGTTGATTACTCCTTGTAGTTAATGCTAGTTGGTTTACTTGGTGGAAGATCATATGTTCAGATCCATTATGCATATTAATACCCCTCTGATTATGAACATGAATATGATTTGTGAGTAGTTACGTTTGTTCCTGAGGACATGGGAGAAGTCTTGCTATAAGTAGTCATGTGAATTTGGTATTCGTTCGATATTTTGATGAGATGTATGTTGTCTCTCCTCTAGTGGTGTCATGTGAACGTCGGACACTTCACCATTGTTTGGGCCTAGAGGAAGGCATTGGGAAGTAATAAGTAGATGATGGGTTGCTAGAGTGACAGAAGCTTAAACCCTAGTTTATGCGTTGCTTCGTAAGGGGCTGATTTGGATCCATATGTTTCATGCTATGGTTAGGTTTACCTTAATACTTCTATTGTAGTTGCGGATGCTTGCAATAGGAGTTAATCATAAGTGGGATGCTTGTCCAAGGAAGGACAGTACCCAAGCACCGGTCCACCCACATATCAAATTATCAAAGTACCGAACGCGAATCATATGAATGTGATGAAAACTAGCTTGACGATAATTCCCATGTGTCCTCGGGAGCGCTTTTCTTTATATAAGAGTTTGTCCAGGCTTGTCCTTTGCTACAAAAAGGATTGGGCCATCTTGCTGCACCTTATTTACTTTTATTACTTGTTCCTTGTTACAAATTACCTTATCACAAAACTATCTATTACCATTAATTTCAGTGCTTGCAGAGAATACCTTGCTGAAAACCGCTTATCATTTCCTTGTGCTCCTCGTTGGGTTCGACACTCTTACTTATCGAAAAGGCTACGATAGATCCCCTACACTTGTGAGTCATCAAGACTCTTTTCTGGTGCCATTGCCGAGGAGTGAAGCGTCTTTGGTAGGTGGAATTTGGTAAGGAAGAATTAATATAGTGTGCTGAAATTTACTGTCACTTGTTATGATGGAACATAATCCTTTGAGGGGCTTGTTTGGGGTATCTTCACCCAGACCAGTAGAGCAAAGAGTTTCTCCTCAACCTACTGAACCTACTGAAAATGTTTACTTTGAAATTCCTTCAGGTATGATAGAGAAACTGCTAGCTAATCCTTTTCAGGGGATGGAACATTACATCCCGATTTGCACCTAATCTATGTGGATGAAATTTGTGGGTTATTTAAGCTTGCAGGTATGCCCGAGGATGTTATCAAGAAGAAGGTCTTCCCTTTATCATTGAAGGGAAAGGAATTGACATGGTTTAGGCTATATGATGATATGGGATCATGCATCTACAACCGATTGAAATTGGAATTTCATCATAAGTTTTATCCTATGCATCTTGTTCATCGTGATCGTAATTATATATATAATTTTTGGCCTCACGAAGGATAAAGCATCGCTCAAGCTTGGGGGAGGCTTAAGTCAATGTTAAATTCATGCCCCAATCATGAGCTCTCAAGAGAAATTATTATTCAAAAAATTATGCTCGGCTTTCTCTCGATAATCGCTCCATGCTCGATACTTCTTGTACTGGTTCTTTTATGATGAAGACTATTGAATTCAAATGGGATTTATTGGAAAGAATTAAACACAACTCTGAAGATCGGGACCTCGACGAAGGTAAGGAGTCAGGTATAACACCTAAGTTTGATTGTTTTAAATCTTTTATGGATATTGATGCTTTCCGTGAATTTAGCACTAAATATGGACTTGACTCTGAGATAGTAGCTTCTTTTTGTGAATCCTTTGCTACTCATGTTGATCTCCCTAAGGAGAAGTGGTTTAAATATAATCCTCCCATTGAAGTCAAAGTAGTTGCACCTATTAAAGTTGAAGAAAAGACTATTACTTATAATGATCCTGTTGTTCATACTACTTATATTGAGAAACCACCTTTCCTTGTTAGAATAAAGGATCATGCTAAAGCTTCAACTGTAGTTCGTAAGAGTAATACTAGAACACCTACTCCCTCTGAGAAAATTAAAGTTGAACCTAGTGTTTCTATGGTTAAAGATCTCTTGGCCGATAATATTGATGGGCATGTTATTTACTTCTGTGATGAAGCTGCTAGAATTGCTAGACCTGATACTAAAAATAAACATAGATCTGTTGTAGGCATGCTTGTTATTTCTGTTAAAATAGGAGATCATAACTATCATGGCTTATGTGATATCGGTGCTAGTGCAAGTGCAATACCTCATTCCTTATATAATGAAATTATGCATGATATTGCACCTGTTGAGATAGAGGAAATTGATGTTACTATTAAACTTGCCAATAGAGACACTATTTCACCAGTTGGGATTGTTAGAGATGTTGAAGTCTTGTGTGGGAAGGTTAAATATCCTGCTAATTTTCTTGTTCTTAGTTCCCCACAAGATGACTTTTGTCCCATTATATTTGGTAGACCCTTCTTGAATACTGTTAATGCTAAGATAGACTGCAATAAGGATATTGTTTCTGTTGATTTAGGGGATATGTCTCATGAGTTTAATTTTGCTAAATTTCGTAGACAACCCCATGATAAAGAATTACCTAGTAAAGATGAAATTATTGGTCTTGCTTCTATTGCCGTGCCCCCTAATGATCCCTGTCGGTGTCAAAACTAGCGGATCTCGGGTAGGGGGTCCCGACCCGTGCGTCTAGGCCGGATGGTAACAGGAGATAGGGGACACGATGTTTTACCCAGGTTCGGGCCCTCTTGATGGAGGTAAAACCCTACGTCATGCTTGATTAATATTGATGATACGGGTGTTACAAGAGTAGATCTACCACGAGATCAGAGAGGCTAAACCCTAGAAGCTAGCCTATCGTATGATTGTATGTTGTGATTGTTGTCCTACGGACTAAAACCCTTCGGTTTATATAGACACTGGAGAGGGTTAGGGTTACACAAGGTCGGTTACAAAGGAGGAGATATCCATATACGTATTGCCTAGCTTGCCTTCCACGCCAAGTAGAGTCCCATCCGGACACGAGACGAAGTCTTCAATCTTCTATCTTCATAGTCTAACAATCCAGCCAACAGAGATAGTCTGGCTATCCAGAGACCCCCTTATCTAGGACTCCCTCAGTAGCCCCCGAACCAGGCTTCAATGACGACGAGTCCGGCGCGCAGTATTATCTTCGGCATTGCAAGGCGGGTTCCTCTCCAAATTCTGTGTACCTGTCGAAATAATGTCTAGTTCCTTGTGACGGTTTGTACTCCTTGGCTTCTATGCCCAATAATGTCCACTTTCCACGTGTCGAGCGAATGTGAAGAGCCAAGGTGTTTTCACATTTACCCCCCTAGCTATGTAAATGAGCCGCCTATTTAAAAAGACGAGGATTCAGATCCAAATCACATCATCCTCCCTTGCCGAGTCTTCATCGGAGCGCACCCGACAGAGATCCATTCCACCATGGCCGGTCGATGCAGCTCCTCCTCTCGCACCCCTAGCTCCAAGCCTGGAGATTGGGAGAGATGTTCCATCCTGCACAGCAAATTGGTGATGCTTCAGTCCAAGGGATTTCTTCCCCCGGTGTACCTGGTCCCAGTTCGAGCTGGGCTTGCCACCTACAGTGGCGGAGAGCAAGCGGAGAGCCGTCCCAATCCCTACAAGGGAGAGCGGAGATGCCTTGTCCCTTATCTGGTAAGAGGGCTCGGATTCCCAATTCATCCGTTTCTCTGGGGGCTTCTGAAGTTCTATGGCCTCCAACTGCACAACCTTACGCCTGCCTCCCTGCTACATATCGCGGGATTTGTAGCCCTTTGAGAGTTATTTTTGGGCTGTGAGGCTCATTTCGCTTTGTGGAAGAAGCTGTTCTGCCTTGTGCCCCGTTCTAAGAAGGGGTCAATATATCAAGTGGGCGGAGCCAAAGTGTGGCGTATTGCCGGGAACGGATACCCGTCCGGGACCCCGAAGAAGACGTCCGAAGACTGGCCTTCGGAATGGTTTTATATAGAAGATGTCCCCCTTCCGGATCCTATTCGGATCGGCCTTCCTGAGTTCGACAACGCCCCTTTGAAGAAGCGCTGGAGCTGGCATCCACGGAGCTCCCTAGAGGAAGACGACGGGGACATTCTTTATCTGATGAGCCGGATAAGTTCTTTAGCTCAATCCGGATTGACCATGATCGAGGTCATGGCTATATGCATTATGCGGGGGGTGCAGCCGCTCCAGTATAGAGGCCACCCCATGTGGGATTTCAACGGGGAGGATGACGCCACCCGCCACGGCCGCAAAGGTCCGGGATTGGCTGCTGATCTAATAAAGATCTTGTCCACTTTGTACAAGGGAGAAGAGGAGGAATTCCTCCGTGTCAACTCGCAGGGCGGATTCTCTATGTACAATCCTTCGAGCTGGGTAAGCGGAGACTTTTTCTCGCCCATCTGTTTCGTATTCCCGTAGTTTAAGTATTCATTCTAGCGATTTCATCGCAGGAGCTGCGCCAGGCAGTAAAGGAGATAAACAACCCTCCTCCACAGCCCGAGGACCCTGGACGGTCCCTTGACCCGGCCTCCCAGGAGGATCCGGACATATCTATGGAGCTGATCGATGGGGTATTTTACCAAGGGAGTAATGACAATACCTTGGTGGCCATTACGGCCGATTACCCTGGGCTAGTTCCAGCCTCACAGGTGACTGAGACCAAAGTCCCAGCACTTAAAAAGGGATCCGTCCTTGTTCTCTTTTTTTATTGCCGTATAACAGCCGTGTTTTGCAAGGGAGGTCCTCGGGGCAGAAGGCCGAGCCTGTGGCAACTAGCCAACAAGGGGCCGCTAGGACAGACAGGCTGAAAAGACCTGCAGTCCGGATTGAGGCACCAGCGCAGTGATATGGCGCGTCGTCTTTATTGAAAGACATTATTTACAGAGGCATGTTAATGCCCATGCCTTCTTCTTAGGAAAAAGAGCACTCGCCGGACTATACCCGGAGAGGCTACCAATCGCGCCTCCACAAGCCAGGCTCCAAGGCCGGACTCAGAAGTGAGAACGAGTACAAGGCGTGCGCCAGGTGCTCCTCCGACAGAGGATACAGATAGACTGTCCGCCACCCATTCCGAGGTGGAAAGTGCCATGAACCACAGGCATCGCCGGACTGTTCTTCGTGACGCTTGTTTCTCCCAAGACGCATTGGATGCTTTCAACTCGGGAGACGCGCACCTCCATGCCGCTCAAAATGGTCTAGCCAGAGCCACGGAGCAGTATGTAGAAGACATACGGGTGAGGAAATTTGATGATTATATATATCAGTAGCCCCTGAGACTTGAAACATTTAGGATAACTGATTTAAGGATCATTTGTTATGTAGGTTCTTACAAAAAAGAATACTCAACTGTCCCAGGAGCTGGAAGAGTGCAAAGCCCAACTTCAGGCCGCACTGGCCGCGGCAGGGGAGCCCAATGAGACCCCCTCTGGTGACATATCCGTCAAATGATAAGTATCATATTAGAGTGCGGCTTTATATGCAGATCTGACGATAAAATTGCAGATGACGCTGGAGTGAATCCGGAGAAGCAACAGCTCATACGCCAACTGAAGGCCGGTGAGAGCGTGCTTACAAGGGTGAGGCAGGAGAAGAATGATCTCCAAGATGCCAACACCAAGCTAGGCATGGAACTAAAAGATGTTCGTGCCCAACTATCGGACTCTGTTAAGGAGAATCGGCGGCTTCGACACGGCATATTTAGTAAGTGCTTGAACGAACTTTCAAAAAGAGTTCGGCGAGGAAGCTGGCTGACAGAGTTATGTCTGTAGGTATGCTAACAGGTCGTCCTGCCGAGGAGATGCCTGGTTCAACGGGTGATCTTCTTCCCGAGCTTGCACAGTTGCACGAACGAGTTGGGCAAGTGATGCAAGGCGTTGCCCAGGCCTTGTGGCCGTCCGTCTCCATACCCGAAGGCCTTGGAGAGCTTGCAGAAAAGCTAAAGGTAGCACGGCGGCGCTTCCGATTATGGAAGATATCGTCCTGCCGTCGGGGCACCAGGGAAGCTTGGGCAATGGTGAAGACACGGTACACGAAGGCTGACCCGAACCACATGGCCGAAGTCGGACCTGTGGGGCCTGATGGCAAGGAGATCCCTGTGAATTTAGTGTACGGCCAAGTAGAATTGGCCGCGAAGTATTCCCAACAGGACTGTAGACTAGACAGCCTATTGGATGGCATTGAAGAGGAATTCAACCAGTCAAATTGACTATGTAATTTTAAAGTGACATATATTATGCCTTCTAGCCGGATTGTAGATCGTTTGTCGTGGCGGACCTTTTCGCTTCAGCCTCGGGACCCGACAGTCCGGAGTGTATCCGAATACCCTCTCGGTTATATAAGAACCGTGGCATGCGTGGAGACCACGTGTAGGGGTCATTAGTGCTTTATCAGACAAGTGCCCAACTAGTTATGTTATATTACATGGGTAGTAAGAAACATCTTCCAGAGAGAATAGTTCCGTTAAGGGTTCCTGAGGGAGTCCTGGATTAGGGGGTGTCTGGATAGCCGGACTGTACCTTCGGCCGGAGTCTTGGACTATGAAGATATATGATTGAAGACTTCGCCCCGTGTCCGGAAGGGACTTTCCTTGGCGTGGAAGGCAAGCTTGGCGATACGGATATGTAGATCTCCTACCATTGTAACCGACTCTGTGTAACCCTAGCCCTCTCCGGTGTCTATATAAACCGGAGGGTTTTAGTCCGTAGGACGAACAACAATCATACCATAGGCTAGCTTCTAGGGTTTAGCCTCTCTGATCTCGTGGTAGATCTACTCTTGTACTACCCATAGGACGTAGGGTTTTACCTCCATCAAGAGGGCCCGAACCTGGGTAAAACATCGTGTCCCCTACCTCCTGTTACCATCCGCCTAGACGCACAGTTCGGGACCCCCTACCTGAGATCCGCCGGTTTTGACACCGGCATTGGTGCTTTCATTGAGAGTTCCTCTGTGTCGTCACTTTTAGGCCCGATGTCCCCTCCGATCATCAACGACGATGCGATCCAGGATGAGACTTTTCTCCCCGGACAGATCTTCGTATTTGGCGGCTTTGCACTGCGGGCCAATTCGCATGGCCATCTGGAGCAGATCGAAAGCTACGCCCCTGGCCGTCAGGTCAGGTTTGGAAGTTTAAACTACACATCGGACCTCCGCGGAGACTTGATCTTCGACGCATTCGAGCCGCAGCCGAGCGCGCCGCACTGTCACGATGGGCATGATCTAGCTCTGCCGCCGAACAGTGCCCTGGAGGCCGCACCCGCATCAGCTCCGACCCTTAATTTGGAGCCAACTGTGCCAATCGAGGATGGGTGGTTGGACACCGCCTCGGGGGCTACAATCTCTATGGCGATCGAGCCGAACACCACCCCTATTCTCTGTGAAGCCCGTGACTCCAAGGAGTCAGACTCCTCTCCAGACTCCGAGCCCTCCGCGCCCCTACCGATCAAACCCGATTGGGCGCCGATCATGGAGTTCACCGCCGCGGACATCTTTCAGCACTCGCCCTTCAGCGATATTCTGAATTCACTAAAGTCTCTCTCTTTATGAGGAGAGCCCTAGCCGTACTATGGTTAACAAGGTTGGGATGCGGATGATGAAGAAACTCAAAGCCCACCCACCACCCACTTCGTAGCCACAGTCGATAATTTAAACGACGTGCTCGACTTCGACTCCGAAGACATCGACGGTATGGACGACGATGTAGGAGATGAACATGAACCAACGCCTATAAGGCACTGGACAGCCACCTCATCTCATGATGTATACATGGTGGACACACCCAAAGGAAGCGACGACGAGGAACACAGGGATGCAACGAGGGATTGTTCACTCGAAAAGCAATCAAAGCGGTGACGTAAGCGCCGCTCCAAGCCCCGCCTTGACAGAGACAGCAGCCATACAGACCCAGCCATAGAGCAGGACGAGCCGTTGGATGACGAACATGCCTTCGAGCAATCGTCCGAACAGGGCAACTTGGATGAACAAACTAAACACCCCGTCCCCGGCGAAAACAACAGTCCGGACGACCTTACGCCGGATAGGCTCATGGAGCAGAAGAACCTCTACGAAGGGCTCGTCGCTAATGCACGTAGCCTGAAAAAGAGGAAGCTCAAAACTGTGGAAGATGCACTCAGAATCAGATGGAGCAAAGTATGCAACACCGCAGACAAATATGGCGGCAGTCGCCGCACAAAAAGCTATCCAAAGCGAAAGCTACTGCCTGAATTTGAGGAGGAGTCCTTAGAGCCCCTGCAGTCAAAAAATAAGAAAGCCACCCGGTCGGATAGACGACCGCATGGCCAGCATGGAGCGGCAAGCGACGACACACACAAGCCGGCACGCGATCCACCAAAGGATCCACATCAAAAAGATGGCCCATTCAGATCTATCTACGGGCCAAGAAAGCAAGCTCTAGTAAGCAATGCAACACAACAAATATCCGAACATCACGGCACACCCAAATACAGGGGTGCTGCACACCCCCTATGTTTCACCGATGAGGTGCTGGACCATGAATTTCCAGTGGGATTCAAGCCCGTAAACATAGAGGCGTACGACGGAACAACAGACCCTGGGGTCTGGATTGAGGATTATATCCTCCACATACACATGGCCAGAGGAGATGACCTCCACGCCATAAAATACTTACCCCTCAAGCTTAAAGGGCCAGCCCGGCATTGGCTCAAAAGCCTTCCCAAAAACACCATTGGAAGTTGGGAAGAGCTTGAGGATGCTTTCCGGGAAAATTTTCAAGGGACCTATGTCCGCCATCCGGATGCAGACGATATCAGTCACATAACTCAATAGCCCGGAGAGTCAACCTGGAAATTCTGGAACAGATTTCTTACTAAAAAGAATCAGATAGTCGACTGTCCGGACGCCGAAGCCCTAGCAGCTTTTAAGCATAACGTTCGAGACGAATGGCTCGCCAGACACCTCGGACAAGAAAAGCCAAGAACAATGGCCGCATTAACAAGCCTCATGACCCGCTTTTGTGCAGGAAAGGACAACTGGTTGGCAAGATGTAGCACTAGCGACCCAAGTACATCTGAAGTTAGGGATGGAAATGGAAAACCCCGACGCAACAAGGACCAGCGCCGGAATAAGAGAAACATCCCAAAGAGCACGGCGGTCAACGCCGGATTCAAAAGCTCGCGGCAGAATCAGAAAAAGCCGCCCCTCAAGGATAACAGGGACGAGCTATCCAACTTAAACAAAATCTTGGACAAGATATGTCAAATACACAGTACTCCCGGGAAGCCTGCGAACCATACCCACAGTGATTGTTGGGTTTTCAAGCAATCCGGCAAACTCAATGCCGAACACAAGGGGCTCGACACACCAAGTGAGGACGACAACGAACCCCATAAGCAAAGCACCATGAAAAAAAGGATTTCCCACAAGAAGTCAAAACAGTAAACTTACTTCACGTGACGAACAAAATGGCACCAACAGAGATACGCGCCATACAGCCTATCCCAAAGGAGTCTCGCGCATGGTTGTTAAAACCGACCACCTTCGACCATCAGGATTACTCTAGAAGTATCTGGAACGCAGGCTGGACTGCCCTGGTATTAGATCCAATAATCGGTGGACTCCACTTTATAAATGTCCTAATGGACGGCGGCAGTGGTCTAAACCTGTTATACCAGGACACAATCCGCAACATGGGGATAGACCCAACAAAAATTCGCCATAGAAAAACCTCCTTTCAAGGGGTAACACCAGGCCCGGATGACCGTTGCATGGGTTCTCTCCGGCTAGAAGTTATGTTCGGGTCCCCCGATAAATTCCGTCGTGAACAGCTAACTTTCCACATCACCCCATTCTCAAGTAGCTATCAAGCACTGCTGGGACGTGAAGCTTTTGCTCGCCTTAACGCAATACCGCATTATGCATCTCTCATGCTTAAGATGCCCGGTCCATGAGGCACATCTCATTAAAGGGAAAACATTGAGTGTTCCCCCCGCGCGGAAGACAGTGCGGCTGCCTTGACAACCCCACAATAAAGCGGCTTCACCAGCCAAAGCACCTAAACAGGTCGTCAAGACCACGGACACGGCTAGACGAGTGTGGCATAAACATACAATTGATAAAGGCTTAATAGCCGTATACCCCTGTACCAGGGGCTCCGCGCATATAAAACAAGAGACAACAAAGCTCAATTTTACCCATTTCGATTTATACTTCGTTTATTTAGTATAACTCATGTTCGGCACGATCTTTCCTAAACTAACTTCCTCTCTTTTATAGATGAACACCGTGCTACGCCCGTCCAGGATATGGCACAATGGAGACACAGGCGCAGACATGCAGCAGGGACCCGTTCCAAGGATTCTTTTCAGATTAAGACCCTGCATAAACCTTTTTTACTGTCTCTTGTTGATACACATCCCCTGGTTTCTTGGTATAACCAAGGAGGAGGCTGGCGTTTTGGCTTGTGGCCACGTCAGAGTTTTGCGCGTACCTGGACACTAGGGGCTTATTACTAAGGGCGTTATCCCGCCCTCCCTCATAAAGACCGAATACCTTAGGGAGTGTTTGGCGTCGCGAGTTTGGCCTTATATGCATCAGCTCCGAATCATGTCTTTGGTCAAATGTTGGGTTTGCCCGGCTCCTGTGTTTTGCTACCTTACGTTCCGCTCTATCGGCTAAGGCGGCACCAGGAGAACTACTGCGATTGTGCCCCGGTTCGGCCAGGCGAGCACCTTAGTAGAGAAAGCCGAAAACTGACTGTCATGATATAGCGTGAGACTGGTCAACCACTCGATGACTTACTGGAATCTTTAGGATTCCTCTGCATTAACGAAGGGCCACTTCCCGGCTAGGCACATACTCGCCCCGAGTTCGAGCGAGCGCAGGCTCCACCAGGGGCTATATAAATAGCCTCACTGTCAAACTCCTATGGCTAAGTGAAAGTGATAAAGCATCATAGTACGATTGCCTAGTTCGCTGCGCTGTCACCTCCTTTGTAGGACCAAGACATTGGATCAAGTGTGAAAATGCGCCTTCTGCGAACACCCCCGCATTATGTGCGTGGGGGCTGAAGCCGACGACTGCCATCTTTCAGATTATATATACATATATGTTAAACGGCCGCACATGAGGTATTATAATACTTGCAGGCACAAGTATAAAAAGCTTCTACAATTTATCAAAAATATTGTTTTAAAATAATATATGCTATTCGAATATAGTATCCTTTGAGCACTGCGTCCCTATTAAATGAGCGCCTTGCAGAACTTCCTGAAAATAGTGCTCGGCAGGTACTCGGCTTCCATCCGAGTCTGGGGATGCAACAGCGGTGGCCTCCATTTCCGCCCAGTATGTCTTCACACGGGCAAGAGCCATCCGCGCACCCTCTATGCATGCTGACCTCTTCATCGCATCGATACGCGGCGCCGCACCAAGGAACTGCTGCACTATGTTAAAATAACTTTTCGGCTCTGGCCACAGATGACTCATGACATACTTCATGGCGAGTCCGGACAACCTATTTAGCTTGGCCCATTAGGCCAAACGATCGGCTAATGACAGTGGACGCTCCGGATTGTGGAACTGCGACCAAAAGAGCTTTTCCACTTCGCGATCTTCTTGATCTTGGAAGTGTTCGGCCGCATCCGTGGTACTCACTGCCAAATCTAGATAGGGGTCCGCTGTACTCCACATCCGGTCTAACGGAGCATGTTTAGGATCACAGAACTTCCTCCGCAGCATAAAGGGCTTTCCAGCCGCGATCTCTCTGGCCTGACGTGGCTCCTCCTTCATAGCTCTCATTGCAGAGCGAGCATCCTTGGCATCGGAAACGGCCTTCTCTAGGTCCGTCTGTTTCGCCCGATCTTCTTTTTCAAGAAGCTTGCAACGGTCAGCAGCGTTCTTCAGCTTCACGGCCATCTCGGCCATTTTCTTCTTGCTTTGGCAGTGAGCAGCATATTCGGCTTTCAGCTCTTCAATTGCCTTTCCGGCAGCCGCATCACTTTTCCTGGCTTGCTCCTTGGCTCGGGCAAGTTCCGCCCGAAGATTCTCCATGGGAGCAGCACCATCTGCATCAAGCGCACACATTGTAAGATACTGGCATAAAGCTCCTCTTACCAGGTGCCGCCAGAGGAATTACATACCTTGGGCCTCGTCAAGCCGCTTGTTGACAAGCGCGATGTCGGCACCTGCCACGTCAAGTTGCCGCTTTAGCTCAGCAAATTTATCAGTCTGGCTTGACACCAGACACTTCGCCACCTAAGTATGAAGGCGGCATATTAGACCTGAGATTATGATCCTCTGCGCGCCGTCACTTTTGACAACGCACAGAGTCTCAGGGGCTACTATCTACACAGGGCGCATCTTATTTATGTGCAACTGTCCAAAAAGGGTACATTATTTCCCGTACCTCAAAACCTATCAGCAAACTCCTGACGGCCTCGTGCAATCCGCTCTCCGTGGATGAAATCCTCTCAATCACCGTACCCATCAATACACGGTGCTCCTCTGAGATAGATGCTCGCCCTAGCAGATCCTTCAGCCCCTCTGACCGCACACCAGACGGCGCTGGACTCGTCCGATGGCCCCTTTCGAAGGCCGGATGCGGAGGGCTTTGGGGGGCCATATGACTACCTTCCGGCCCTGCCGGATTCGGAGAAACCCTCCGTGACAATACCTCAGGGTTGCCCGCCTCGCAAGGCGGTACGGTAGGGGGAGGCATTCCGCTCTCCATCATCTCTGGAAGAAGATCCCCCGAAGACGAGCTCTGCTGAGAAGGGCTAAGGTCCGAGCTACAAGGTAAATTTTCGATTACTTTTCTCAGATATAAAGCAAGGATTCCTCTCGTTTCTTAAAAAGAAAACTCCTCTCTACTTACGGCTCGATGGAGGGCTGATCCCCTTGAGGGCATAATTCGGCCGAAGTATCCCCCAGCACAGGACCCTCTGGCGAAGATTTCTTCCCCCGCTTTGAGGCCATGGTCTCCGGGTCTTCAGAGGCGGTCCTCTTCTTCCCCTGAGGAGAGAAATTTTAGATTCCTCCCTTCCGGACAACCTCCTTCGAGGAGGCTGTAGCTTCCTTGTCCCCTCCCTCGCTTTCCTTTGAAGGCACAACCTCCAACATCCTGACTAGCACGGGACCCGGCGTGGTCTCGGGGAGGGGGGCCGGACACCTGATTAGCTTTGCTTTCGCTATCCACTCTTGTTTAAAGGACAACTCTTTTAGGGGAAATTTTATGATAAATATACGGATAGCGAGTCCGGGCACAAGGCTACTTACTTGAGTATCCAAATGATTGCAGCTCAGACCTGCGTCCTCCGTAGAATCCGGACACACTACTTGTGGTTCGAAGAACAATTTGTACATCTCCACGGGCGTCATGCCAAGAAAATGTTGGAGAACTCGTGGTCCCTCCGGGTTGAACTCCCACAGGCGGAGGGGGCGACGTTTGCAGGGCAGAACTTGGAGAATTAACATAACATGCGTCGCCACAACCAGAATGATGTCTCTTTCTAGGAGATCTTGGGTGTGGCCCGGCAACAGGGGCACGTCCTTTGCCAGCCCCCAGTCCAGCCCCTTATTGACCCATGATGCCAGTCGTGGCGGGGGACCCGAGCGGAAAGCAGGCAACGCCACCCAGTTGGCGCTCCTGGGAGCTGTGATATAAAACCACTCTCGTTGCCATAAGCTGGACTCCCCTTGAAAAGAGCCCTCGGGCCATGGAGCACCAGCATTCTTGCTTATAAAAGCACCTCTGCACTCCGCGTGCCATCCCTCGATCATCTTAGGCTCTACTTTGAAGGTCTTGAGCCATAGTCCGAAGTGAGGAGTAATACGGAGGAAGGCTTCACACACAACGATGAATGATGAAATATGGAGGATGGACTCCGGAGCTAAGTCGTGAAATTCCAGCCCATAATAAAACACGAGCCCCCTCACGAAGGGATCCATCGGGAAGCCCAGCCCCCGAAGGAAGTGAGACATGAACACCACACTCTCACCAGGCTTGGGAGTGCGAATGACCTGCCCTTGAGCAGGCAGCCTATGCAAGATTTCGCCGGTCAAGAACCTGGCCTCTCTCAACTTTAGCATGTCCTCCTCCGTGATGGAGGAGGGCATCCATCGGCCCCGAAGGTCGGAACCGGACATTGTCGAAGGTCCGAAGCGCCTGAAATCTGGAGCCTTGGGTGTTGGAACTCGAGGCGAAGGGCGAACTTGTTTGAGATTGAAAGAAAGAAGTAAGGCCTTGGTCTCTTTATAAGAGGTTGAATACCAAGGGCCCTCCCCGTGACTGTTTGGGACTCGCCTTTGATCGAGAAAATATACCAACGGGAACGGTTGGGTTACCCACGCCTGTATTGATGAGAATCCCGGAATAAGGGGACACAATCTCTGCTTTGACAAGACGTACCAAGGAAACCGCCTCGCTAAACGCGCTGAGGCAGAACAGTAAAACGATTCGAATAAAGACTTGGGCGTGGTGTGATGTCATGCTACGGAATACATCAGCAGAATAGATTTGTGTAAATAGTATTCTCTCTATGGCAATATGTGGAAACTTATTTTGCAAAGCCGGACACTACCTTTGTGTTCAAAATCTTCTATGAAGTACTTGGAGGAGTAACCCGCCTTGCAATGCCGAAGACAATCTGCGCGCCGGACTCGTCGTCACTGAAGCCCGGTTCAGGGGCTACTGAGGGAGTCCTGGATTAGGGGTGTCCGGATAGCCGGACTGTACCTTCGGCCAGACTCCTGGACTATGAAGATATAAGATTGAAGACTTCGTCCCGTGTCCGGAAGGGACTTTCCTTGGCGTGGAAGGCAAGCTTGGCGATACGGATATGTAGATCTCCTACCATTGTAACTGACTCTGTGTAACCCTAGCCCTCTCCGGTGTCTATATAAACCGGAGGGTTTTAGTCCGTAGGACGAACAACAATCATACCATAGGCTAGCTTCTAGGGTTTAGCCTCTCTGATCTCGTGGTAGATCTACTCTTGTACTACCCATATCATCAATATTAATCAAGCAGGACATAGGGTTTTACCTCCATCAAGAGGGCCCAAACCTAGGTAAAACATCGTGTCCCCTGCCTCATGTTACCATCGGCCTAGACGCACAGTTCGGGACCCCCTACCCGAGATCCGCCGGTTTTGACACCGACAGTTCCTTTCCCTGGGTAGGCATGCCCTAAAGTGCATGTCCGGACTGCGATAAGAAGCGCAGAAAAAACATCTGGGGGCAGATATGGATAATAAATAAAAGTCATGTTTTGTTCATCGACCGAATATTCTCAAGAACGCTAGCTTTCGGCTTCACCCAGTCTGAGGTACACGTCCGACTAACCCAGCGGTAACAATCGCAGAGGTGCTCCGCTTATGCCCTAGCCGAATTAACGGGAACGTATGGCATAAATACAAGAGCCAGGCAACCCAGCTTGGCCAAAACTTAAGTAATATCGATGCATATAATGGTGAAAAAAGGTACATGCGGAAGTATAACGCATGTGTTGGGCGTGATGCCCAGGTAAATAATTTAAGCTTTTGTGAAAGAAGCCACCAGGTGTAGAGAGTGCGGCTAGCACATCTGTAATGTACAAGTGAGGCACAAGGTGACCCTTGAAGGCCTAGAGAAATAAAAGAAAGAAAGGGAAACAAGACAGATGACACATATGCAGGAAATGGACAAAGGGAGGGGACTAACATAAAGTCCGGTGCTAGGCGTAGAATCTTCGGAGCCTGGCTGCGTTCCATGGGTTCGGCTTGAGTTGACTAGTCGATGCATCCCGCAGTCGGTATGCTCCACCGGTCAGAACTTGGTCGATGATGAAGGGACCTTCCCATTTGGGCTCTAGCTTGTTCTTTTTCTTATCCGGCAGCCGGAGAACTAGTTCGCCAACATTATAAGTTTTGGCTCATACGTCTCTGCTTTGGCATCTGCAAGCCTGTTGCTGGTAAAATGCGGAATGGGCTTTGGCTACGTCGCGCTCTTCCTCCAAGGTGTCCAGACTGTCCTGCCGATCGAGCTCGGCTTCTCTTTCGTCGTAAATGCGCACTCGAGGTGAGTCATGAATTATGTCACAGGGCAGGACTACCTCTGCACCGTACACCATAAGAATGGTGTGTATCCGGTACTATGATTCGGCGTGGTCCGCAGCCCCCAGAGTACAGAGTCGAGATCCTCTACCCAGTGCGTGTCAGACTCCATTAAGGAGCGCACTAGTCTGGGTTTAATGCCACTCATTATAAGACCATTTGCTCGTTCGACTTGACCGTTGGTTTGTGGGTGATAGACTAAAGCATAATTGAGCTTGATGCCCATTTTGCTGAACCAGAGTTTTACCTCGTCGGCCATGAAGTTCGTGCCGTTATCAGTGATGATGCTGTGGGGGACGCCGTAGCGGTGTACAACCCCAGATATGAAATGTATCACCGGTCTGGATTCGGCTGTTTTAACCGGTTTGGCCTCTATCCATTTGGTGAATTTATCCACCATGACCAGTAAGTATTTTTTCTTGTGGGTTCTCCCTTTAAGGGGTCCAACCATGTCAAGCCCCCAGACCGCGAAGGGCCATGTGATGGGGATTGTTCGGAGGGCGGTGGGTGGCATGTGGCTTTGATTTGCAAAGAGCTGGCAACTGGCGCAATGCTAGACCAAGTCTTGTGCGTCTGCCCGGGCCGTTGGCCAATAGAATCTTGTACGGAAGGCCTTGCTCACAAGAGCCCGGGCTGCGGAGTGATGACCGCCGAGTCCGGCATGAATTTCTGCCAAAAGGTTCCATCCTTCCTCTTCGGAGATACACCATTGAAGGACTCCGGTAGCGCTTTTTTTGTACAATTCTCCCTCGTGGACCCTGTAGGACCTTGATCGCCGCACTATGCAGCGTGCCTTATTTTGGTCCTCCGGAAGTTCATGTCTAGTTATGTAGGCCAGGAATGGTTCTGTCCACGGGGCAACAATGGCCATTATTTCGTGGGCTGATTGTGTTGTTTCGGTGGCGGAGCCTCCGATTGTGTTAGAGGGTTCGGTTTCGGGTATTTTGACCGGGTCCGGACTGTTGTCACTGATGTCTCCTTCCCATGACATGGATGGCTTGAAGAGCCGTTCCAAAATATGTTGGGAGGTACCGCATCGCGTTTTGCACCGATGCGGGCGATGATATCCGCCGCCTGATTGTTTTCCCGAGCCACATGGTGAAATTCGAGCCCCTCAAACTGAGCTGACATTTTTAGGACGACATTGCGATAAGCTGCCATTTTCAGATCCTTGGCGTCGAAGTCTCCATTTTTTTGGGATATCGCGAGGTTCGAATCCCTGCGCACCTCTAGGCGTTGAATGCCCATGGATACTGCCATCCGGAGACCATGTAGAAGGGCCTCATATTCGGTTGCATTGTTGGAGTCCGTATACATTATCTGTAATACGTATTGAACGGTATCTCCTATGGGGGACGTCAAAACGACACCAGCCCCCAGACTAGCCAACATTTTGGAGCCGTCGAAATGCATGATCCAGTTTGAATATGTATCGTACTCTTTAGGGAGTTCGGTTTCCGTCCATTCAGCGACGAAGTCAGCCAAAACTTGCGACTTAATAGCTTGTCGTGGCTTGTAAGTTATGTCGAACGGGAGGAGCTCAATGGCCCATTTGGCAATCCGGCCCGTCACGTCGCGGTTGTTTATAATATCGTTAAGTGGTGCTTCCGAGGCTACCGTTATCGAACACTCTTGAAAGTAGTGTCGTAGCTTCCGGGATGCCATGAATACCGCGTATGCTATCTTTTGATAATGCGGGTACCGTGATTTGCACGGAGTGAGGACAGTGGACACATAGTAAACCAGCTTTTGAAGGGGGAATTTGTGTCCGTCCGCTTCTCGCTCGACGACGAGCACTGCGCTTACTACTTGATGAGTTGCCGCAATGTATAATAGCATTGGTTCGCCAATGTTTGGCATGGCCAGGACTGGGTTTGTTGCCAATATGGCTTTTATTTTGTTGAGTCTGGCCGAGGTGGCATCCGTCCATTCGAAGTGTTCGGTGCGCCGGAGGAGGCGATAAAGGGGTAATACCTTTTCTCCCAAGAGAGAGATAAAGCGGCTGAGAGCCGCCACGCATCCAATCAATTTTTGTATTTTTTTTTGAGGTCTGTTGGGGTAGCCAACTGTGACAATGCTTGGATTTAGGCCAGATTAGCTTCAATACCTCTACTGGAGACAATGAATCCCAGGAGCTTTCCAGCTGGTACGCCGAAAACGCATTTTTCCGGATTGAGCTTGATGTCATATGTTCGGAGGTTGTCGAATGTGAGCCTCAAGACGTCTACCAGAGTTTCGACATGCTTGGTTTTAACGACCACGTCGTCCATGTATGCCTCCACTATTTTGCCGATCTGGGTTGCCAGACATGTCTGAATCATGCGCGGATATGCTTCGCCGGTGTTTTTGAGCCCGAAGGGCATTGTGTTGAAGCAGAATGGGCCATATGGTGTGATGAATGCCGTTGCGGCTTGGTCTGGCTCTGCCATTTTGATTTGGTGGTAGCCGGAGTATGCGTCGAGGAAACACAGTGAATCGTGTCCTGCGGTAGCATCGATGATTTGATCGATGCGGGGGAGGGGGAAGGGATCCTTTCGGCAGGCCTTGTTAAGGTCCCTAAAATCGACGCACAAGCGCCAGTATTTGTCCTTCTTTGGTACCATCACCAGGTTTGCTAGTCAGTCCGGATGTTTTATGTCTCTGATAAATCCGGCCTCCAATAACTTGGCTAGTTCCTCTCCCATGGCTTGTCTTTTAGGCTCGGAGAAACATCGAAGAGCCTGCTTGACTGGCTTGAATCCTTTTAGGATATTTAGGCTGTGTTCGGCTAGCCTGCGTGGGATTCCTGGCATGTCTGAAGGGTGCCAGGCAAAAATGTCCTAGTTCTCGCGTAGGAACTCTCGCAGTGCGGCATCGACTTCAGGGTTTAATTGTGCCCCGATGGAAGCTGTTTTTGTAGAGTCCGTTGGATGGACTTGGAATTTGACTATTTCGTCCGCCGGCTTAAAGGAGGTGGACTTGGATCTTTTATCGAGTGTCACGTCGTCCCTGTTCACCGTGGAGTGCAGCGCAGTTAGTTCTTCGGCCGCTAGGGCTTCGTGTTGGGGATATTACTACTGGGCATAAACTGGCCTATCTGGGCCGGGTCAACTTCATCAGTAGTTCAAGAGTGTTAAAGCCCAAGAAGGCAAATGAGGGCCTAAGGCCCATAGCCGGTGCGAGACTTGTAGCTGTAAACCGGAATTTGTATATAAACTTGTATTGTAAGTTAGGAATAAGGAGAGACCAACCCGGATACGAATATCGACCGGTGTTGGGACTCTGTGAACCGACAGGTGTCACCCGTGTATATAAGGGGACGACCCGGCGGCGGTTCAAGGACAACAGACAACAACTCGAGACATAAGCGAAGCTTGTTTGCTCCCTAGTCATCGAAACCCCATCAATTCCATCACAACTAGACGTAGGCTTTCACCTTCATCGAAGGGGATGAACTAGTATAAACTCTCTTGCCTCCCTGTGTCCGCTTTAACCCCTTCAAGCTAACCCGTCGTGATGGCTCCACGACTAAGTCCTTTCTCTAGGACATCTTCCATGACAAAACCACGACAGTTGGCACCCACCGTGGAGCTATCGCACGATGGTTTCCGGTTCTTGGAGGGCCGCTTTGAAGGACTCGAGGGTTACGCTGTAGGCCGGACGACTAATAGTCGTCGCGGCAAGTTCTACATCGACGACGCCGGCTGGGGCCCCGAGGCCGGCTCAATTGAGTACGAGTACCGGGTCCCCTTTGGTGGCATTCATGTTTTCATTGGCAAGATCGATGAACCGGGCCCTAAGCCGGACATCTGCACCGACCTCGTCGAGACGGCTCAGTGTGCGCGATCCGCCCGGGTTAAACCGGCCATGAAGCGTGCCTTCATGGGAGTCATCCATGGAGGAAGTTATGAGGATGGATTGGAATCTCGCGGCGATACCGTCGTTTATTCCGATGATGAGTCATCGACCGGAGAAACCGAATCTCTTTATCAGCTACAAGACGGCCAGATTAGGGGCTGTTCTGATGGCGATAGTATTCCGGACCCCTCTGATCTGCCCAACCGGGTTGGAATATTCATGACTGGCACACAAGCAGCGCTTCATTCTTCGACCGCTGCGGCAACAACCTCCGGTTCAGCAGCGGCGACGGCTGCCGGGGTAGGAGGCCCTGTGCGCCCGTCGGCTCAAGTTCTATCAGAGCTATTTGATGCATTGGCTGTGCTTATGGCGGAGGCTAATCCGGCGGATCAGGGCGTTCACAACACCGAGATTGCAAAAGTGAAGGAACAGATCACCCAGGCCAAGGCAGATCTGGCAGCTGAGGACACCAGGATGGCCAAGGAGCGGGCCGCTTTAGATGCACAAGCCTACAGGCTCATGTTGGACCAAAGTGCGTCGCAGGAAGTCATGAGGAGGAAGTACCGATCCTGTTTGCCTCCGGTTTTTGAGGCCAGAGACCTTTTCAACACTCCAGGAGTAGGAACTGGCAATCCACTGGAGGGAAACCGGGCGGAAGCTCCCGGGACCAATGTACCGGTTCAGCCTCATCACATGAACCCGCCTCGTCAAAACACCGTTATACCTCAGGCTGCTTTAACACCTCCAGGTCACTACTCCAACCCAATGGACAATCTTGTTGCCATTGCTGCACGGCTGGAGGCCATTCCAATTGAGGGTGACTTGCCGCAGGCAGTAGAGACGCGACGGGTCAAGGAACTTCTGAGGACAGCTTTGGTCCAACAGGAAGCATACTCATACAGCCGCGACTGGATCCACTCGACCCCCCGTCCAAGCTGAAGCTATAGCAGACATATGGATGAACCAGCAGTATCGAGTAATGAACGACGTGGAGCACCCCGTGGCAACAACCCGGCGGGTGGTGCTGATAACGCTCAGGGAGTGGTGGACTGGGCCCGCGCGCGCAGGGAGGCCGAGTTGGCTGCACAACATCAGGCTCGGCAGCTCACGCCGGTTCGTCCAACTATCTCGATCGAACCTGGTGTTACTTCTAGTTCTTTGGGGGTGCCTTGCCTTATCCCCGCTTTACGCAACGTGCGCCTGCCCAAGGATTTCAAAGGCCCGCGCAAGGTACCAAATTACACGGCGGATCAACCCCCAGAGACATGGGTGGAGAGCTATGAGATGGCCATGGATATGCTTGATGTGGATGACGCGGCGTGTGCGAAATACTTCACCATGATGCTTGAGGGAACGGCCCGTACTTGGTTAAAAAGTTTGCCGGCTAATTCTATCAGTTCATGGGCCCAATTACGAGCCTGGTTTATCAGAAATTTCAAGGATACAGGTAAACAGCCTATGTCGATAGTGGACTTAGCTGCCTGCGTCCAGGAGGAAGGAGAGTCAACGACTCATTGGGTGCACCGGGTTTCACAAGTGTTGCACTCCTCAGACCGCATCAACGCTGACACCGCGGTATTAACCCTAGAAGGCAACTGCCGGTTTGGGCCCCTGAAGCTGAAGTTGGGACGGATGAAGCGTCATTGCACTGACATGGAGACCCTCATGGCCGCTTTGATGAAATATGCTGATTCTGATAGTACCAAGGATCCCGAATCTGATGATGACAAGACATGGAAGGGAAAGAGGAACAGCAACTCCAAAGGTCAGCAGCATCACTGGGCAGGCAATGGTGGTGGAGGCAAGCGTAAAGCGGATGGTAACATGGACTTTGTGGCTAATACCAACGCACAGGACAATGGCCAGCGACGCAAGGGTAAACCGAAAAATCGTAATGGGGCACCCAACCCTAACCCAGACCGCCTAAACTATCTGCTAAGCCACCCCTGTCCAAGACATGGGACGAAGGAGGCGCCAGCAAACCACCTTTGGAAGGATTGCTTTATTATGCAGGAGTTCAAGAATCCTAATAATTTCCGGTATGATCACGAATCTGGCGGTGGCTCAGGATCCGGGCCGGGTTACGGTGGAGGAAGTTCCGGTTCAGGATTTAATGGTAATCCGAGCGGACATAATGGTCAAAATAGTCAGAACAACCAGGGTGGTTACAACCAACAGCAGCAACAGTCAGGTTACTAGAGCAACCCAAAGCAGTTGAGTAGTGGGCAGTACCATGTCTTCACAACTAGCTTGGACAAGCGAGACCAGAAGGTTCAGAGGCGGGCGGTTAACTCCGTTGAACTGGCCATACCCCATTATCTACGTTGGTCTGAACAGCCAATCATATGGAGTAGAGAGGATCACCCTCCCCAGGTTGATAATCCGGGTCAGCTGGCTCTAGTGGTGGCGCCTCAGGTGGGAGGTTATAAGTTCACCAAGGTGCTCATGGATGGAGGGAGCAGCATTAACATCCTGTACTATGAGACCTTCCGTCGTATGGGACTAACAGATAAAAATCTCAAACCGTCGAATACAGTGTTCCACGGTGTAGTGCCTGGCAGATCAGCATATCCCGTTGGTAAGATAGCTCTAGAAGTGGCCTTTGGGGATGATCATGATTCTGGGTCGGAGACACTGACGTTTGAAGTGGTGAAAATCCAAAGTCCATATCACGCCCTGTTTGGGCAACCGGCCTATGCCAAGTTTATGGCACGGCCCTGTTATGTGTATTTGCAGCTCAAGATGCCGGGTCACAAGGGGACAATAACGGTTCACGGAAGCCGCAAAATCGCTTTGGAGTGTGAGGAAGGAGATGCGGCCTATGCAGAGTCGGTCTGTGCCACCGAGGAGTTGAAGTATTATAAAGACAATGTTGATCCGGCGGACATGACTCCGTTAAAGAAGCCAACTACGGAGCATGATCCGGCCCTGAAGTTCAAATCTGCAGCAGAAACTAAGCTTGTTGACTTCGTACCTGGCGATTCGTCCAAGCAGTTCAGCATCAGTGCCAACTTGGATCCAAAATAGGAAAGCGCGCTCATCGAGTTCATCTGTGAGAATCGGGACATTTTTGCATGGAAGCCCTCTGACATGCTAGGTGTACCGAGGCAACTCACTGAGCACACCCTTAATGTGGATCCTAAATATAAACCGGTGAAACAGTTCCTCCGTCGGTTTAACGAAGAAAGACACAAGGCGATTGGAGAAGAGGTAGCCAGGCTCTTAGCAGCTGGTTTTATTGTTGAAGTTTTTCACCTTGAGTGGCTTGCCAATCCGGTGCTGGTCCTCAAGAAAAATGGCACCTGGCGTATGTGTGTGGATTACACAGATCTTCATAAGGCTTGTCCAGCAGATCCTTTTGCCCTCCCCTATATTGATCAAATTATTGATGCTACGGCGGGTTGTGAGCGTTTAAGTTTTTTGGATGCATATTCTGGCTATCATCAGATCAAAATGGCAGTTAAGGACTAGGAGAAGACGACATTTACAACTCCCTTTGGAGCCTTCTGCTATGTGTCTATGCCCTTCGGGCTCAAGAGTGCCCAGGCAACTTATCAATGGTGTGTACAAAATTGTCTTCACAAGCAGATTGGCCGTAATGTACATGCTTACGTGGATGATATCGTGGTTAAGTCCAGGGAGAAGGAGACTCTGATTGATGATTTGAAGGAAACCTTTGATAACCTGAGAACATACAAGATGATGCTTAATCTGGACAAGTGTGTCTTTGGTGTACCGGTGGGCAAGCTATTGGGTTTTCTGGTGTCCAACAGGGGAATTGAGGCTAATCCGGAGAAGATCACGGCCATCACCTCCCTGGCTAAACCGAAGTGTATCAATGATGTTCAACGCCTGGCAGGCCGGATTGCCGCGTTAAGCCGGTTTATTAGTCGTCTTGGTGAGAAGGCAATCCCTTTGTATCAGATGTTGAAAAAAAATGGATCAGTTTGTTTGGAGTTCCGCCGCTGATGAAGCATTTGAGGACTTAAAGCGGTAGTTGGCCAATCTGCCTGTGCTCGCCGCTCCCATTGACAAGGAGCCGTTACTGCTATATGTTGCTGCTAATGCTCGGGCGGTCAGGGTGGCTATTGTGGTGGAGCGAAAGGAGGCAGGTAAGGAGCATCCGGTTCAACGTCCGATCTATTATATCAGCAAGGTACTAATCGAGTCCAAGCAAAGGTATCCGCATTGGCAGAAGCTGGTGTATGAAGTTTTTATGGCAAGACGGAAGCTTAAACAATACTTCCAAGGGCACCCAATTACGGTGGTCAGTTCTGCTCCTTTGGGAGATATCATCCAGAACCGGGAAGCAACTGGTCGGATTGCAAAGTGGGCTATAGAGCTGGGGCCGCACGGTTTGAAGTATGTGCCTCGGACAGCGGTTAAGTCTCAAGCACTTGTTGATTTCATCAATGATTGGATGGAAATGCAAGCACCTGAAGAAAAGCCGGATCACATGTATTGGACCATCCACTTTCACGGATCCAGGCAATTGGAAGGCTCGGGGGCTGGAGTCGTATTAACTTCCCCACGAGGTGATAAGTTTTGTTATGTTCTCCGCTTAATGTTCCCTTGTACTAACAATGCAGCTGAGTATGAAGCCTTGCTCCATGGTCTCCGGATGGCTAAGGAGATGAATCTAAGTCGAGTTAAGTGCTTCGGTGACTCAGACCTTGTGGCTCAGCAAGTGTCTGGCACTTGGGATTCCAAGGACCCCCTCATGGCAGCATATCGTCGTGAGGTGGATATTGTTCCAGGTCATTTCAAAGGCTATCAGGTGGACCACGTGGACTAGCGGAAAAATGAAACGGCGGATGCCTTAAGCCGGCTGGGCTCTCAGCGCAAACCAGTCCCGCCTAATGTTTTTCTGGATGTGCTGCACAACCCGTCGGTCAAGATCCCTGGTGAAGCGGATTTGGCTATTCCTGATCCGGAGGCTCAATTGGTGGCAGCTCTTCATGTTATTCCGGATTGGACGCTTCCTTACCCGGCATACAAGAACCGGGGCGAGTTACCAGAGGATGAGACTCTGGCCCGACAGATAATTCGGCGATCCAAGTCTATGACTATTATCAACGACGAGTTGCATCATTGCAGTGTTTCAGGAGCGTTTCAACGCTGTGTGTCTCCTGCAGAAGGCCGTGAAATTTTGCGTGAGATCCACGAAGGAGATTGTGGTCACCATGCCGGTTCAAAATCTCTGGTAGCCAAAGCGTTTCGCCATGGCTTCTATTGGTTAACTGCTCATGCTGACGCGGAGGATCTGGCCAGACGATGTGATGGTTGCCAAAGGTTTTCAAGACGTGCTCATGTATCGTCTCAAGAATTGAGAATGATTCCAATTACTTGGGCATTTGCGACTTGGGGGCTGGACATGGTTGGGCCTTTCAAAAGGTCCAAAGATAAGAAGACCCACCTCCTGGTGGCGGTTGACAAGTTTACAAAGTGGGTGGAGGAAGAACCTGTTAGCAAGTGTGATGCGGCCACGGCGGTTTAGTTCATCAAAAAAGTGATTTTCCGGTTTGGCTTTCCACATAGTACCATCACAGATAATGGTACCAATTTGTCCAAAGGTGCCATGAAGGAGTTCTGCGAACGGGAGCACATCCGGCTCGACGTTTCATCAGTGGCACACCCACAGTCCAATGGTCAAGCAGAAAGGGCTAATCAAGAGATCTTGAGAGGCATCAAACCACGGCTCATGATTCCTTTACAGAGAACACCGGGTTGTTGGGTAGAAGAATTACCATCTGTGTTATGGAGCATCAATACAACACCCAACAGATCAACAGGATACACACCGTTCTTCATGGTTTATGGAGCGGAGGCGGTTCTCCCCAGTGATATCCGTCATGATTCACCTCGTGTGACAGCTTATATTGAAGCGGACAACGAGACAGCACGGCAAGATGCTTTGGACTGGTTGGATGAAGAGCGTGACATAGCAGCCGCCCGATCGGCGATTTACCAACAGGATCTTCGTCGTTATCACAGTCGCCGAGTCAGAACCAGAACCTTCCAGGAAGGAGATTTGGTGCTTCGGCTCATCCAAGATCAGACTGATATGCATAAGTTATCCCCACCTTGGGAGGGGCCTTTCGTGGTCAGCAAGAATCTGCACAACGGGTCATACTATCTGATCGATATTCGAGAGCATAAGGACTGATGTACATCAGAGGAGGAGACCAACAGACCGTGGAACATAGCTCATCTTCGGCCTTATTATACCTGAGCCATTGGTTCTACTTATGTACATATTACAACGATGTATATGTTATGATTAAATACAATAAACTGGAACCTCAGCTAAAGCGGGGTATCTGTTCTTTTACATCATGTGTGGTTACACGGAGTTGTTCTAAAGCGGCCTCCGGTTTACCCCTTGAATTCGCTTTTTAAAAGCATCATGTTATATCACTTGGAGGTTTGATCGTGTCCGAACCAATACCATACCTCTTGATAGGCGAGAGCCACTAGATCACTTGGGGACTTGGTCACGTCTGAACCAGTCATGCCTCTTGATCGGCCTAAGGCCACAGAATCACTTGGGGGCTTGGTCGAACCCGAACCATTGCCATGCCACTTGGTCGGCATAAATGCCACGGTTTCATTTGGGGACCTGGCTGACTAGAACCATAGTTACACCTAACGGGAGCTTGGTCGTGTTCGGCCATGGTAACGCCATTTGATCAGCTCAAATAAACCTTTTTTTGCAAACGGTTTTGTCATTGCTTTTGCTTCGCACTTTTCTTTGCAAGATACCTTTTTACTTTTTATTGCGTTTTTTTTAACCGACAAAGTTTTTCAACCAATCAATTGACGGAACACAGTTCATGTCAATCTGGAGACTATTTGCCCGATTTGATCCTTGTTATTAACATCCTCTTATGGAGTAACACGGTGTTTATTATAACCTGGCACGGTTTACATGGTAAACCAGCATCATATATATACAGGAGTTGTTATCTCCTCTAATAGTCTGGGTTTGCAAAACTCCGCTTCAAGATTGGCCAAGCCAACTTCACGCTCAACGATGGCAGACATCATATTCCACCTGACGGTACAACCGCGGTAGTACTTGAAGAGTTTCTTATTGCAGAAAGTGCTTTGGAAAGTTCATCACCACAGGAAGAACAAATTATGCACGAAGGCATATCAACATCAAAAGTATCAGCTAGCCTATTACAAGGCAACACGGTGCCCATAATAATATCATTGTTTTTTCGCAAAGGAGAGGCAGTTTTAAAACCGGCTTCCGGTTCAAGCTTGGTCACCAGCCTGGCCTGATGGTTGTGGGTCATCCTGCGCCGCTTCAGCCTTCATTTCTCTACCAAGTGGCTAGAAATCAACAGTTGTCCAGTCGATTCCCATTAATGCTTGAAAAACAGCTTCATCATGGGTCAGCAATGATGGGTCAATATCGGGAGCGTAAGTATGCTTACGGATTGGAGGGATCAGATTTTCCAATTCATGGATTGGTGCAGCTATTCTCTTGTTCTGATTGTCATATTGGGCTTGATAATGAGACAAGTCTGCTTCTTCAGCCAATTGACAAGCTAGCGGACGTACCTCCCGGTTTATTGCTTGCAGATCCGCTTCACCAAACTCTGACCCGTCTTCCTTCAAGCTGGGATAGCCCTGAGCCGCTTCAATAGGATCAAAATCCGGCACCCAGGCTTTTGCCCGGATTAAGGCATTGATCGCACCGGTTCGAGCAGCAGATTTCTTCAGCTCTTCAACTCGGGCAGGAAGCACCGACAGTTTCATCAAAGTGTCTTGAATCAAAGTGGGCGCCGGTTTGTTATGGGATGCGGTACAGATGATCCGCTGGGCACCAGTATACAATTGTTCAACCAATGTATAGGCGGCTTTCAATTTCTTCCGCACATCTGACCCCAAGTGACCAATGCGTGTCCCTGAAATATCATAAAGGGTTAATAAACCGGCAGCTCTATAAGAAGGCAGAGTCAATTCAGAAGTCAAACTGGCTTACCAAAGATAGCAGTGGTCATGGTATGCACGTGCCGCTTTATGCTGGTCAGTTCATCCGCCACCGGTTTTAGTGCAGCCTCGGCATCCTCTGCTCGTTTGATTAAAGCGGACTTTTCAGTGGCCCAATCTGCCCGCTTCTTCTTGAAGCTCTCCTTAAACTGTTCCATGGCGCTTAAAGCGCTGGCTAATTCCTCCTTTGCTTTGGAGGTTTCAGCTTGTTGGGTTTTCAGGTTTTCTTGGAGATCGGCGACTTGGCTTTCTTTCGCCTTCAGCTCAGCCTGCATGCAGACAATTATATGCTTCAACAAAACGGTACAAGGATTGAAGTACCAACCACATAACAAGTTATGCACTTGGCACTTGGGGGCTAATGCATATTCGATCTTCATCGTTCAATTGCTTACAAAGTCCCATGATCAATACAAGTATTCAACTTGGCACTTGGGGGCTAATGGCTATTTGCTCGTATATATTCTAATGCGGCAATCTCAATTACTTAAAGTACCAGTTTAACTATGCTAAGTTGAACCAGCCCTTGGGGGCTACATCAGCGAATTTCAAAGCATCAAGATTTACATTAGTAAGTCCCAGTTTGAAAGAAGATTACAAACCGGCCCTTGGGGGCTAGGAGAGTCGGCAAGAATTGAAGCATACAAGCAGGAAAGAGCATATGGAAGTTACCGCATATTTATCTTTCATCATATTAACCAGACCAGCTTCATTGTCACGACTGGTATACAGCCGGTTCAGGTAACCGGAATGGATATCTTGGGCGTTCAGAGCAGCGTAAGTCGCCAGATCAGCATTCCACTTGCCTTTGCCAAAGGCAGCAAATTCTTCCTTGGCAGAATGTTTGGACAAAGCGACATGATTGCTTGGCTCAGTATGGCCAGTGCCAGTAATGACAACCTCATCATCCTTGGTACCGCCGGTTTGCACTGTGGCTGTTGGCTTGTCAGTAGGCTTTGTTGGACCGGTCGATTTCTCAATCTGGATGGAGCTTGTGGGCTGATTGACAGGATTTGAGGTATCAATAGGTATTTCTTCAGCAATAAGATCGTCGTCTTGCTGCGGTGGATCATTGGGTATATCCTCAGGAATAGTCACTTCAAGATCTGGCGTCTTGCCCGGTTCAAGGAAGGCATCTTCTTCGGCCGCTTTGTCCAGGCGAGCCTTCTTGCTTGGCCTAGGTTTGGCCCTGAAAGGAATAACAAAATCAAATACAGCATATGTTCCAAGGCCATGTGCTACAAATATTATGATAAGTATAGCTTACCCAAGCACCATTTTAAGCGGTGGCAGCTAAGTAGCCGATGACTCACCAGAAGATGAGTGGGAAGTAACCTGGTAATCGGAGTTAGACGGATTAGGAGGTTGACGAAAGCAGCCCGCTTTAGGACAAGCACTGACAAGCAAATTAGAGACCTCCGAACGGTGTTTCCGAACCGGACTGTTCGGTAAACCGGCGGACGTAACTACCTGGCCGCTGTGTCGGGTTGTGCGACGAGCTTCGTGTTGTTGGGTCTTCATAAGAAATTTAGGATCCAAATAAGCAAGAGGATGAGAAAATTTAACTTTCCGGTTTGCCTAACGGATTTTTTGTGAAGGAAAAGGTTCTGAATCGGAAGAGAGAATAATTACCTCTGTAGCATCCACGTGGCTGGCTTCGGCATCATCCTGACAAATATCATCATCAATAAGACGCATGAAAAATAAGCCAAGTGAGTCAAGCTCTACCTCAAGGTCCGGATTATCCACATCATCATCAGGGGCCGGATTAGAGGATGCAGTGGTTCTTTTCCTGTGGGTAGTCTTCTTCACAGGTTTAGTTTTTTGCCGAGTTGCTCTTTCCGGTTTGTCTGGTTTTTTTGGTTTCTCCTCCGGCAGTTTCTTGCTCCAAAACAGATCATTGCCCTGATTACATAGACACTGATATTAAACAATGACCAGATATATCAATAACAGATTCAGCAAAAAGAAATATCAAAATCTTACAGCTGGCGGTTTGTTGGTGGCACAGAAGGGAAGCAGGCCATTTCTAGCACAGATGTGTTCCGGTTCATTCAGCATCTTATTCACAGCCTCTGTGATTTCTTCATCGGTAAGCTGGATTTTGGAATGTCGTAGCGGGTCATCAACACTGCCAGTATACTCGCACATCAAACCGGAGCGCTGACTAAGGGGCAGTATGCTCCATGATATCCAACAGCGAGCGAGATCAACCCCTGTTAAACCGTTGGCCATAAAGGCTCTAAGCTTTGACAGTTGAGGAGCATATTTGCTTCTCTCCTGGGCAGTCAATCTTTGAGGAAAAGGGTGTGTATTATTGAGCCGCTCCGGACGAAAGCCAGGCAAGGGATTCTCACCAGCAGGGGAGGTGTCTTTGCAATAGAACCATGTCTGGTTCCACTCTTTGGGGTGGCTGTGCAGTTTGGCGTGAGGGTATGTGACCTCTTTCCTTTTCTGGATCGCCACGCTACCCAACTCCGTATTAGAGCCGTCAGTAAACTCAGTACGGCGGTTTAGATGGAAAAGGTCTCTGAACAATTCCACTGTGGGCTCCTCTTGAAAAAACGCCTCACAAAGCACTTGGAAGTGACACATATTTGTAACAGAGTTGGGGCCAGTGTCTTGTGGATGGAGTTGGAAATCGGCTAAAACATCCCGGTAAATTTTAGAACCAGGCGGTTTAAAGCCCCGGGCTAAGTGATCTATGAAAACAACGACCTCTCCTTCTTGAGGTGTGGGAGGGCATTCTTTGCCAGGAGCCCTCCAATGGATGGTATCTTTGCTGCCTAAAGCGCCGATCAGGACTAAATCGTCCAGCTGAGACTCTGTGACGCGAGAAGGAACCCAATTGCACTCATATACTTGCTTGGCCATGATAAAATCTACAAGGTAGAAGTTCCTGGTTCAAAAATGCATTGATTAGGGTACATTGATATGTGCAATGTTAAACCGGAGACAGATCTATCTGAACTGGAGTTTTATGAAGCAACAACATCTGGCGGTTCAACAAGGGGACTTATGGTATATACCGGTTTGGCAAGTTTTTCCTACAAGGTTAAACCGCCTGATCTAAACATTGAAACAGCTGAGATTGCGGATGGATAAGTATGCAGAAACAGGTTTCACAAGTTTTCTCTACAACGTTGGATCTGAAGCAAGTTCAGAAAAGAGATAGATATTTAGAGGTTCAAAAGGAGCAGTACCGAATCAATGAGCAAAATGTTCATATAGATCTATGGTTTTGAGATGCGTAAGTGAAGGCAAAGGTTAAACAACTACCATTGCACAGAATAAAGATTTGCAGATTCATCTAAAGATCTATCGTATGAGCAAGCGGCAGACGATGAACACTGAAGAACTGTGAAACCCTAAAATAGATCTGCGAGGGAAAGGATAGAAGATTTACCGGAGCTGAGGAAGACGCGGAAGGTTGCCGCGATGCTCTGGTGCGCCCAGGTTGATGCAGCGGCCAAGGTTGAGGCAGAGGTCGATGGTGGCGGCGGAGCTCTGAAGCCGGGCGAGGCGAGGAAGACGAAGCAGAAGGGGAAGAAGGGAAAGAGAAAGGAAATGACCCTTCGGTCTTATTTATAAGGCAAAGGACATGTGTCAGGCGCGACAATCAAGGGTCCACGAAACAGAGTTGTCGCCTCGATTTCCGCATATCTATTAAACAAAGAAGCATAATGGATATCTTCGTTATGACAGGTGACGTCACTCCGGTTTACAGCAATCAGAGAACATGACATCATGGCGGTTCACCAATTTATGAGAAGATGTTGAAGATGAAGCTTTTGTTTAAGGATTGACATGAACCCGTTCAAATCAATCTGGGGCCTAATGTTGGGGATATTACTGCTGGGCGTAAACCGGCCTATCTGGGCCGGGTTAACTTCATCAGTAGTTCAAGAGTGTTAAAGCCCAAGAAGGCAAATGAGGGCCTCAGGCCCATAGTCGGTGCAAGACTTGTAGCTATAAACCGGAATTTGTATATAAACTTGTATTGTAAGTTAGGAATAAGGAGAGACCAACCCGGATACGAATATCGACCGGTGTTGGGACTCTGTGAACCGACAGGTGTCACCTGTGTATATAAGAGGACGACCCGGCGGCAGTTCAAGGACAACAGACAACAACTCGAGACATAGGCGAAGCTTGTTTGCTCCCTAGTCATCGAAACCCCATCAATTCCATCACAACTAGACGTAGACTTTTACCTTCATCGAAGGGGCCGAACTAGTATAAACTCTCTTACCTCCCTGTGTCCGCTTTAACCCCTTCAAGCTAACCCGTCGCGATGGCTCCACGACTAAGTCCTTTCTCTAGGACATCTGCCGTGACAAAACCACGACACTTCGGATAGTGCCTCAAGGGCCAGTGCAGCTGTCTTATTTTCGGCATGGAGTGCTATGTCCGGATCACTAACAAGAGTGATGATTCCGTTGGGCCCGGGCATTTTGAGCTTCATGTACCCGTAATGGGGTATGGCTTGGAAGATTGTAAACGCCTCCCGCCCTAATAGAGCGTGGTATCCGCTGCTGAACGGGGCCACTTGGAATGTAATTTCTTCGGACCTGTAATTATCTGGCGTGCCGAATACCACGTCTAGTGTGATTTTTCCAGCGCAGCGTTCTTCCCGACTGGGGATGATTCCTCTAAAGGTTGTGCTCCTTTGCTTAATGCGGCTCTAGTCTATTTCCATCTTTTGAAGAGTTTCCTCATAGATGAGGTTTAATCCGTTGCCGCCGTCCATGAGTACCTTGGTGAGTCAAAAGTCGTCCACGATTGGACTGAGGACCAGTGCGACTGGTACTCGGGCTGTTTGGAATTTAGGTTCGTCACTGGCATTGAAGGTAATAGCCGTGTCGCTCCAAGGATTTATTTCTGCTATGTGGCAGATTTCGGACATGCTGCGGAGTGTTCGCTTCCGTCTATTATTTGACGCGAAGGTCTCAAAGACCGTTAAGACCGTATTATTGTCCTCGGGGTGGTGCTCTGTGGTTCTTGGGAGGAGTAGATCCTCACCACTTTTGGCCACCTGCCGGAGTATCTAGCATGCTCTAAGGCTGTGCGTTGGTATCACATCCGCTGTACTATGAATTTTGCAGGGTCCGTTGAGCCATCCCTCCAGTACAGTTCCTTGCCCCGTAGAGGGCTTTTGCTTTTTGGTAGTTAACCCAGGTGTCTTGTGATAATGCACCCATTTATTTCGGACTGGGTTTGTATTCAGGGCCGGATTATCCCAAAAATTTATTTCGGTTTTCCAGGCGCTTTCCATCGCATAGTACTTTCGTACTATGGACACCAAGTCGGCAAAGTGTGTAATTTCGCGACGACTTATGGCGTTGAGGATTCCCTTGTCCGTGCGATTATTGCAGAAGAATGAAATTGCGTCTACCTCGCGGCAGTCCTTTATCCTGTTCTTGACCAGGAGGAATCTGGCCCAGTAATGGTGTACTGTTTCTTCAGGCTCTTGCCTAATTTGGGATAGATCGCGTATGTTTGGGTGGGTGGGTGGAATTGAATCCGAATCCTCACCCAATCCGAGGCTTAGTGGCCAAGGAGTTTCCGAAATCGAAAGTTTGGATTCTCGGGTGTTTTTCAGTAAATCTAGCCCGCTGCGTGATTCTGGGTTCAGGCTTTGAGTGACATCCTCCCCTCCGCGGGTATCCGGCTTGGAGGGATCGGGAACCCGGACGTAGCTAGTCCTTAAGATAGATGAAGGTTTGCCGCATTGTTCTTCCACCACTGCAACATGATGGGTGACCTGGGGAGAGTTAATTTCTCTCAGATCGGGTTTAGGCCCAATCTAATCGTAGTCTGTAGCGACTCCCAGGGCAGCGATGCGATCCAAGAGCTCGTTCAGGGAAGAGAGCTCCATTGGGTCTAACTTCTCGGTGAGTTCCGAGTTGACGTGAAGATTGCTTTCAATGACCCGAGAAGTCATCGTCGGCGCAGCGGCCGAATAGGCGGTCATAAGGAAACCACCTAGCCGGAGAGTTTGGCCGATAGCCAGAGCTCCCTCAGTGATAGTGCCGTGTTTAAAGACGGGACGAGACATCCTTCCTGGTGGCAATGGCACAGCGGAGCTCTCAATGAAAGCACCAATGTCAGTGTCAAAACCGGCAGATCTCGGGTAGGGGGTCCCGAACTATGCGTCTAGGCCAGATGGTAACAGGAGGCAGGGGACACGATGTTTTACCCAGGTTCGGGCCCTCTTGATGGAGGTAAAACCCTACGTCCTGCTTGATTAATATTCATGATACGGGTGTTACAAGAGTAGATCTACCACGAGATCAGAGAGGCTAAACCCTAGAAGCTAGCCTATGGTATGATTGTATGTTGTGATTGTTGTCCTACGGACTAAAACCCTTCGGTTTATATAGACAGCGGAGAGGGTTAGGGTTGCACAAGGTCGGTTACAAAGGAGGAGATATCCATATACGTATTGCCTAGCTTGCCTTCCACGCCAAGTAGAGTCCCATCCGGACACGAGACGAAGTCTTCAATCTTCTATCTTCATAGTCTAACAGTCCGGCCAACGGAGATAGTCCGGCTATCCAGAGACCCCCTAATCCAGGACTCCCTCAATCCCTTAGAACAATATTTTCTAGACCATGAAAATGATATGTTTATGAATGAAAGAAGGGAAACATATGAAGTACTCTTTAAACAGGGACCTATTTTGAAACACAACTTGCCTATTGAAATCCTAGGGGATCCTCCTCCACCTAAGGGTGATCCCGTGTTTGAGCTTAAACCTTTACCTGATACTCTTAAATATGCTTATCTTGATGAGAAAGAGATATATATTGTTATTATTAGTGCTAACCTTTCAGAGCATCAAGAAAAGAAATTATTGAAAACTCTAAAGAAGCACCATGCTGCTATTGGATATACTCTTGATGATCTTAAGGGCATTAGTCCAACTCTCTGCCAGCACAAAATAAAATTGGAGAAAGACGTGAAACTGGTTGTTGATCACCAACGACGATTAAATCCCAAGATGAAAAAAGTGGTAAGAAAAGAAATACTAAAGCTTCTGGAGGCAGGTATAATTTATCCCGTTGCTGATAGTCAGTGGGTAAGCCATGTCCATTGTGTCCCTAAGAAGGGGGTATTACTGTTGTTCCTAATGATAAAGATGAATTGATCCCACAAATAATTGTTACAGGTTATAGAATGGTAATTGATTTCCGCAAATTAAATAAAGCTACTAAAAAGGATCATTACCCTTTACCTTTTATTGATCAAATGCTAGAAAGATTATCCAAACATACACATTTTTGATTTCTAGATGGTTATTCTGGTTTCTCTCAAATACCTGTGTCAAAAGAGGATCAAGAAAAGACAACTTTTACTTGCCATTTCGGTACCTTTGCTTATAGAAGTATGCCTTTTGGTTTATGCAATGCACCTGCTACTTTTTAAAGACGTATGACTGCTATATTCCCTGACTTTTGTGAAAAGATTGTTGAGGTTTTCATGGATGATTTCTCCGTATACAGAACTTCTTTTCATGATTGCTTAAGCAACCTTGATCGAGTTTTGCAGAGATGTGAAGAAACTAATCTTGTCTTGAATTGGGAGAAGTGCCACTTTATGGTTAATGAAGGTATTGTCTTGGGGCATAAAATTTATGAAAGAGGTATTGAAGTG
The DNA here is from genome assembly GCF_018294505.1 of Triticum aestivum. Taxonomy (NCBI): domain Eukaryota; kingdom Viridiplantae; phylum Streptophyta; class Magnoliopsida; order Poales; family Poaceae; genus Triticum; species Triticum aestivum. Next base: position 692,417,675 of record NC_057797.1, read on the forward strand.
GATAAAGCTAAGGTTGATGCTATTGAAAAGATGCCATGTCCTAAGGACATTAAAGGTATAAGAAGTTTCCTTGGTCATGTCGGTTTTTATAGGAGGTTCATTAAGGACTTCTCTAAAATTTCTAGGCCTCTGACTAATATCTTACAAAAATATGTTCCTTTTGTCTTTGATGATGATTGTGTAGAAGCATTTGAAATACTTAAGAAAGCTTTGATATCTGCACCTATTGTTTAGCCTCCTGATTGGAATTTACCATTTAAAATTATGTGTGATTCTAGTGATTATGCTGTAGGGGCTGTTCTAGGACAAAGGGTTGATAATAAATTAAATGTTATTCAATATGCTAGTAAAACTCTAGGCCGTGCTCAAAGAAATTATGCTACTACTGAAAAGGAGTTTTTGGCAGTTGTATTTGCCTGTGATAAGTTTAGACCTTATATAGTTGATTCTAAAGTAACTGTTCACACTGATCATGCTGCTATTAAATATCTTATTGAAAAGAAAGATACTAAACCTAGACTTATTAGATGGGTTCTCTTGCTTCAAGAATTTGATTTGCATATTATTGATAGAAAGGGATCTGAGAACCCCATTGCAGACAACTTGTCTAGGTTAGAGAATGTTCTTAATGACCCACTACCTATTGATGATAGCTTCCCTGATGAACAATTAGCTGTCATAAATGCTTCTCGTACTGCTCCATGATATGCTGATTATGCTAATTATATTGTTGCTAAATTTATACCACCTAGTTTCACATACCAGCAAAAGAAAAAGTTCTTCTATGATTTAAGACATTAATTTTGGGATGACCCACACCTTTATAAAGAAGGAGTAGATGGTGTCATTAGACGTTGTGTGCCTGAGCATGAACAGGAACAAATTCTATGCAAGTGTCACTCTGAGGCTTATGGAGGACACCATGCTGGAGATAGAACTGCACATAAGGTAATGCAATCTGGTTTTTATTGGCCTACTCTCTTCAAGGATGCCTGTAAGTTTGTCTTGTCTTGTGATGAATGTCAAAGAATTGGTAATATTAGTAGATGTCAAGAAATGCCTATGAATTATTCACTTGTTATTGAACCATATGATGTCTGGGGCTTTTATTATATGGTATCGTTTCCTTCCTCTAATGGGTATACACATATTTTAGTTGTTGTTGATTATGTTACTAAGTGGGTAGAAGCTATTCCAACTAGTAGTGCTGATCATAACACATCTATTAAGATGCTTAAAGAAGTTATTTTTCCGAGGTTTGGAGTCCCTAGATACTTAATGACTGATGGTGGTTCACATTTTATTCATGGTGCCTTTCGTAAAATGCTTGCTAAGTAAGATGTTAATCATAGAATTGCATCTCCTTATCACCCACAGTCTAGTGATCAAGTAGAACTGGGCAATAGAGAGCTTAAATTAATTTTGCAAAAGACGGTTAATAGATCTTGAAAGAATTGGTTCAAGAAACTTGATGATGCCTTATGGCCTATAGAACTGCATACAAAAATCCTATGGGTATGTCTCCGTATTAAATGGTTTATGGGAAGGCATGTCACTTACCTCTTGAACTAGAACATAAGGCATATTGGGCCATTAAAGAGCTCAATTATGATTTCAAACTTGCCGGTGAGAAGAGGCTTTTTGACATTAGCTCACTTTATGAATGGAGAGCCCAGGCTTATGAGAATGCCAAACTGTTTAAAGAAAAGGTTAAAAGATGGCATGACAAAAGGATACAAAAATGTGAGTTTAATGTAGGTGATTGTGTATTGTTATACAACTCTCGTTTAAGATTTTTTGCAGGCAAACTCCTCTCTAAATGGGAAGGTCCTTACATCATCGAGGAGGTCTATCGTTCCGGTGCCATAAAAATCAACAACTTCAAAGGCACAAATCCGAGGGTGGTGAACGGTCAAAGAATCAAACATTATATCTCAGGTAATCCCTTAAATGTTGAAACTAATGTTATTGAAACCGTAACCCTGGAGGAATACATAAGGGACACTTTCCAGAATGTTTCAGACTCTGAAAAGGAATAGGTACGTGGTATGGTAAGTAAACCGACTCCAAAATAGTTCTAATGGCAATTTTTCTCAGTTTTGGAATATTTAAGAAAATAGGAAAATAAGAAGTAGTCCGGAAAGGACACGAGGCTTCCACGAGGGTGGAGCGCGCGCCCCCTGCCTCGTGGGCACCTTGTGTGCTCTCTAGACTCCGTTTTCTTCCACGATACTTCTTTTGCTCAGTAAAAATTCATTATATAATCTCCCAAAGGTTTTGACCACCGTATCACGCAAATATCTTTTGTCTTTGTTTCGAGTCATTTTTCTGACAGATCTAGATTGCCATGGCATCTTCAAGTGCCCCAAGGACAAGTTCTTCGAGAAGGTCATCAACCCCTACCTCGCGGAGGTGCTGCGACACCCTCAAACCATTGAGATGCGTGAGGGGTTGCTGCACATCCGCAATGTTGAGGGACCAAGGAGGACCAGAAGTGTGGAGACAAGGCTCGAGGCAATGGAGCAACAAGTTTTCAAGTGCCAGGAGATGGTGGAACATGGACTTGACTCCAATCATATAATGATCACGGAGTTTACCAACTGTTGGGAACGTAGTAATTTCAAAAAAATTCCTACGCACACGCAAGATCATGGTGATGCATAGCAACGAGAGGGGAGAGTGTGATCTACGTACACTTGTAGATCGACAACGGAAGCGTTTGGTTGATGTAGTCGTACGTCTCCACGGCCCGACCGATCAAGCACCGAAACTACGGCACCTTCGAGTTCTAGCACACGTTCAGCTCGATGATGATCCCCGGACTCCGATCCAGCAAAGTGTCGGGGAAGAGTTCCGTCAGCACGACGACGTGGTGACGATCTTGATGTACTACTGTCGCAGGGCTTCGCCTAAGCACCGCTACAATATTATCGAGGACTATGGTGGAAGGGGGCACCGCACACGGCTAAGAATATGATCACGTGGATCAACTTGTGTCTCTTGGGGTGCCCCTGCCTCCGTATATAAAGGTTCAAGAGGGGGAGGCCGGCCGGCCATCATAGGGCGCGCCAGGAGGAGTCCAACTCCCTCCGGGAGTAGGACTTCCCCCCCAATCCTAGTTGGAATAGGATTCGCGAGGTGGGAAAAGAGGGAGAGAGAAGGAGGGGGCGCCGGCCCCCTCTCTCCTTGTCCTATTCGGACTAGGGGGGAGGGGCGCGCGGCCCAGCCCTGGCCGCCTCTCCTCTTGTTCCACTATGGCCCACTAAGGCCCATATAGCTCCCGGGGGGGTCCGGTAACCTCCCGGTACTCCGGTAAAATCCCGATTTCACCCGGAACACTTCCGATATCCAAACATAGGCTTCCAATATATCAATCTTTATGTCTTGACCATTTCGAGACTCCTTGTCTTGTCCGTGATCTCATCCGGGACTCCAAACAACCTTCGGTACATCAAAATGCATAAACTCATAATATAACTGTCATCGTAACCTTAAGCGTGCGAACCCTACAGGTTCGAGAACAATGTAGACATGACCGAGACATGTCTCCGGTCAATAACCAATAGCGGAACCTGGATGCTCATATTAGTTCCTACATATTATACGAAGATCTTTTATCGGTCAGACCGCATAACAACATACATTGTTCCCTTTGTCATCGGTATGTTACTTGCCCGAGATTCGATCGTCGGTATCCAATACCTAGTTCAATCTCGTTACCGGCAAGTCTCTTTACTCGTTCCGTAATACATCATCCCGCAACTAACTCATTAGTTGCAATGCTTGCAAGGCTTAAGTGATGTGCATTAGCGAGAGGGCCCAGAGATACCTCTCCGATGATCGGAGTGACAAATCCTAATCTCGAAATACGTTAACCCAACATGTACCTTTGGAGACACCTATAGAGCACCTTTATAATCACCAGTTACGTTGTGACGTTTGGTAGCACACAAAGTGTTCCTCCGACACACGGGAGTTACATAATCTCATAGTTATAGGAACATGTATAAGTCATGAAGAAAGCAATAGCAACATACTGAACGATCGGATGCTAAGCTAATGGAATGGGTCATGTCAATCAGATCATTCAACTAATGATGTGATCCCGTTAATCAAATGACAACTCTTTGTCCATGGTTAGGAAACATAACCATCTTTGATTAATGAGCTAGTCAAGTAGAGGCATACTAGTGACACTCTGTTTGTCTATGTATTCACACATGTATTATGTTTCCGGTTAATACAATTCTAGCATGAATAATAAACTTTTATCATTATATAAGGAAATAAATAATAACTTTATTATTGCCTCTAGGGCATATTTCCTCCAGTCTCCCACTTGCACTAGAGTCGATAATCTAGATTACACAGTAATGATTCTAACACCCATGGAGCTTTGGTGCTGATCATGTTTTGCTCGTGGAAGAGGCTTAGTCAACGGGTCTGCTACATTCAGCTCCGTATGTATCTTGCAAATCTCTATGTCTCCCATCTGGACTAGATCCCCGATGGAATTGAAGCGTCTTTTGATGTACTTGGTTCTTTTGTGAAATCTGGATTCCTTCGCCAAGGCAATTGCACCAGTATTGTCACAAAAGATTTTCATTGGACCCGACGCACTAGGTATGACACCTAGATCGGATATGAACTCCTTCATCCAGACTCCTTCGTTTGCTGCTTCCGAAGCAGCTATGTACTCCGCTTCACATGTAGATCCCGCCACGACGCTTTATTTAGAACTGCACCAACTGACAGCTCCACCGTTTAATGTAAACACGTATCCGGTTTGCGATTTAGAATCGTCCAGATCAGTGTCAAAGCTTGCATCAACTTAACCATTTACGATGAGCTCTTTGTCACCTCCATATACGAGAAACATATCCTTAGTCCTTTTCAGGTATTTCAAGATGTTCTTGACCGCTGTCCAGTGATCCACTCCTGGATTACTTTGGTACCTCCCTGCTAAACTTATAGCAAGGCACACATCAGGTCTGGTACACAGCATTGCATACATGATAGAGCCTATGGCTGAAGCATAGGGAACATCTTTCATTTTCTCTCTATCTTCTGCAGTGGTCGGGCATTGAGTCTGACTCAACTTCACACCTTGTAGCACAGGCAAGAACCCTTTCTTTGCTTGATCCATTTTGAACTTCTTCAAAATCTTGTCAAGGTATGTGCTTTGTGAAAGTCCAATTAAGCGTCTTGATCTATCTCTATAGATCTTTATGCCTAATATGTAAGCAGCTTCACCGAGGTCTTTCATTGAAAAACTCTTATTCAAGTATCCCTTTCTGCTATCCAGAAATTCTATATCATTTCCAATCAGTAATATGTCATCCACATATAATATCAAAAATGCTACAGAGCTCCCACTCACTTTGTTGTAAATACAGGCTTCTCCGAAAGTCTGTATAAAACCAAATGCTTTGATCACACTATCAAAGCGTTTATTCCAACTCCGAGAGGCTTGCACCAGTCCATAAATGGATCGCTGGAGCTTGCACACTTTGTTAGCTCCCTTTGGATCGACAAAACCTTCCGGTTGCATCATATACAACTCTTCTTCCAGAAACCTATTCAGAAATGCAGTTTTGACATCCATCTGCCAAATTTCAAAATCATAAAATGCGGCAATTGCTAACATGATTCGGACAGACTTAAGCATCGCTACGGGTGAGAAGGTCTCATCGTAGTCAATCCCTTGAACTTGTCGAAAACCTTTTGCGACAAGTCGACCTTTGTAGACAGTAACATTACTGTCAGCATCAGTCTTCTTCTTAAAGATCCATTTATTCTCAATTGCTTGCCGATCATTGGGAAAGTCAACCAAAGTCCATATTTTTTCTCATACATGGATCCCATCTCAGATTTCATGGCTTCAAGCCATTTTGCAGAATCTGGGCTCACCATCGCTTCTTCATAGTTCGTAGGTTCATCATGATCTAGTAGCATGATTTCACGAACAGGATTACCGTACCACTCTGGCGCGGACCTTACTCTGGTTGATCTACGAGGTTCAGTAGTATCTTGTTCTGAAGTTTCATGATCATTATCATTAGCTTCCTCACTAATTGGTGTAGGTGTCGCAGAAACAGGTTTCTGTGATGTACTACTTTCCAATAAGGGGGCAGGTACAGTTACCTCGTCAAGTTCTACTTTCCTCCCACTCACTTCTTTCGAGAGAAACTCCTTCTCTAGAAAGGAACCATTCTTAGCAACGAATGTCTTGCCTTCGGATCTGTGATAGAAGGTGTACCCAACAGTCTCCTTTGGGTATCCTATGAAGACACATTTCTCCGATTTGGGTTCGAGCTTATCAGGTTGAAGCTTTTTCACATAAGCATCGCAGCCCCAAACTTTAAGAAACGACAACTTTGGTTTCTTGCCAAACCATAGTTCATAAGGCGTCGTCTCAATGGATTTTGATGGTGCCCTATTTAACGTGAATGTGGCCGTCTCTAAAGCATAACCCCACAACGATAGCGGTAAATCAGTAAGAGACATCATAGATCGCACCATATCTAGTAAAGTACTATTACGACGTTCGGACACACCATTACACTGTGGTGTTCCAGGTGGCGTGAGTTGCGAAACTATTCCGCATTGTTTCAAATGCATACCAAACTCGTAACTCAAATATTCTCCTCCACGATCAGATCGTAGAAACTTTATTTTCTTGTTACGATGATTTTCAACTTCACTCTGAAATTCTTTGAACTTTTCAAATGTTTCAGACTTATGTTTCATTAAGTAGATATACCCATATCTGCTTAAGTCATCTGTGAACGTGAGAAAATAATGATATCCGCCATGAGCCTCAATATTCATCGGACCACATACATCTGTATGTATGATTTCCAACAAGTCTGTTGCTCTCCCCATAGTACCGGAGAACAGTGTCTTAGTCATCTTTCCCATGAGGCACGGTTCGCAAGTACCAAGTGATTCATAATCAAGTGGTTCCAAAAGTCCATCAGTATGGAGTTTCTTCATGCGCTTTATACCGATATGACCTAAACGGCAGTGCCACAAATAAGTTGCACTATCATTATCAACTCTGCATCTTTTGGCTTCAACATTATGAATATGTGTGTTACTACTATCGAGATTCATCAAAAATAGACCACTCTTCAAAGGTGCATGACCATAAAATATATTACTCATATAAATAGAACAACCATTATTCTCTGATTTAAATGAATAACCGTCTTGCATTAAACAAGATCCAGATATAATGTTCATGCTCAACGCTGGCACCAAATAACAATTATTTAGGTCTAATACTAATCCCGAAGGTAGATGTAGAGGTAGCGTGCCGACCGCGATCACACTGACTTTGGAACCATTTCCCACGCGCATCATCACCTCGTCCTTTGCCAGTGTTCGCTTAATCCGTAGTCCCTGTTTCGAGTTGCAAATATTAGCAACAGAACCAGTATCAAATACCCGGGTGCTACTACAAGCTCTAGTAAGGTACACATCAATAACATGTATATCACATATACCTTTGTTCACCTTGCCATCCTTCTTATCCGCCAAATACTTGGGGCAGTTCCGCTTCCAGTGACCAGTCTGCTTGCAGTAGAAGCACTCAGTTTCAGGCTTAGGTCCAGACTTGGGTTTCTTCTCTTGAGCAGCAACTTGCTTGTTGTTCTTCTTGAAGTTCCCCTTCTTCTTCCCTTTGCCCTTTTTCTTGAAACTAGTGGTCTTGTTGACCATCAACACTTGATGCTCCTTTTTGATTTCTACCTCTGCAGCTTTCAGCATTGCGAAGAGCTCGGGAATAGTCTTATTCATCCCTTGCATATTATAGTTCATCACAAAGCTCTTGTAGCTTGGTGGCAGGGATTGGAGAATTCTATCAATGATGCAATCATCTGGAAGATTAACTCCCATCTGAATCAAGTGATTATTATACCCAGACATTTTGAGTATATGCTCACTGACAGAACTGTTCTCCTCCATCTTGCAGCTATAGAACTTATTGGAGACTTCATATCTCTCAATCCGGGCATTTGCTTGAAATATTAACTTCAACTCCTGGAACATCTCATATGCTCCATGACGTTCAAAACGTCGTTGAAGTCCCGATTATAAGCCGTAAAGCATGCACTAGTAGAAAACAGGGCTATGGTCCAGGCCGGCTCAGCCCATTAGTCCCGGTTCAGTCTAGAACCGGGACCAATGTGGGCATTGGTCCCGGTTCGTGAGCCCAGGGGGCCGGCCGGGCCACGTGGGCCATTGGTCCCGGTTCGTCTGGACCTTTTGGTCCCGGTTGGTGGGACGAACCGGGACCGATGGGCCTCGCTCCTGGCCCACCACCATTGGTCCCGGTTGGTGGCTTGAACCGGGACCAAAGGCTTCCCTTTAGTCCCGGTTCATGTCATCAACCGTGACCAATGAGGTGCCTATATATACCCCCTCGCGCAAGAGCAGAGCACAGTGCTCTGTTTTTTCTGGCCGAGGGGGAGAGGGCTTTGTGGTGCTCTAGCTCACCTCCTATGCACATGAGGTGTTCGATGGAATGCCCGAGCCACACTACTTAAGCTTTCTCCTCTCGAAGCTCGACCTCCAAGCTCCATTTTCCTCGAGATTTGTCTAGATTTAGCGGTCCGTCACGCCCCGTCCCCGTCTTCACCGCCGTCGATCACCCGCGCCGATCTCATCACCGACACCACCGTGGTGAGCCTCTTGTTCTTATCTTCTTTCTGAAAGGAAAAATATTCTTACTTGTATGTTTAGATAGATACTTGTATCATTTTCTTACATTTATTATTGCATCTTATATAGTGCGATGGTTTTGGTATCCGCCCCCGTCGGCCCTCGTCCTGTCTATGATTCGGATTTGGTATGTATATTATCTTTATAACTATTGGTTCATTTATTGTTTATGAAAATTATGCCGACCAACGTGACATAGATTTTATTTATCTAGGATGTATGTGAATCGGAAATGCCAACCGACCCTATTGTCGAGAGGTTAAATTTAGTTGAAGAAGAAAACAATTTGTTGAAGGAAAAATAAAAAAATTGAGGAGGAGAAGATGATATTGGAGTTGCATGTTGCGGATGTCGTCGATGATCACAAGATCAAGATGGATGCAATGCGCTTGAAGATTAGAAAGATTAGAAAATATGCCATTCATACCGAGGCTTGGTATCATTATGCCGTTGGATCAATTGTTACCTTGGTTGCGATTATGATCGCATTTGTTTTCGCATTGAAATGTTTTACATAGTTTCAATGTATGGTTTAATTAATTAGATGCTCTGGAGAGCTATATGTTGTTAGATGAGAACTATGTATGCACTTTGGTTTTAATGTGATGATGAACTTCTATTAATTTGGACACTTAATTATATATAATGCACGCAGATGAACCGGCAATGGATGTACGGTGACAGACACACCCGCGAGTACATTAAGGGCGTGCATGAGTTTCTCGATGCGGCTGAGGCAAACAAGCAGAATGGTTTTATGTGTTGTCCATGCACTGAATGTGGGAATACGAGGTCTTACTCTAACCGGAAAATCCTTCACTCCCACCTGCTTTACAAGGGTTTCATGCCACACTATAATGTTTGGACGAGGCACGGAGAAATAGGGGTTATGATGGAAGACGGCGAAGAAGAAGAGTACGATGACAACTATGTGCCCCCTGAATACGGTGATGCTGCAACGGGGGGAGCTGGTGAAGATCAAGAGGAACCAGACGATGTGCCCAATGATGCTGCCACGGGTGAAGCTGCTGAAGATCAAGAGGAACCAGACGATGTGCCCGATGATGATGATCTCCGCCGGGTCATTGTCGATGCAAGGACGCAATGCATTAGTCAAAAGGAGAAGCTGAAGTTCGATCGCATGTTAGAGGATCACAAAAAAGGGTTATACCCCAATTGCGAAGATGGCAACACAAAGCTCGGTACCGTACTGGAATTGCTGCAGTGGAAGGCAGAGAATGCTGTGGCTGACAAAGGATTTGAGAAGCTACTGAAAATATTGAAGAAGAAGCTTCCAAAGGATAACGAATTGCCCGACAGTACATACGCAGCAAAGAAGGTCGTATGCCCTCTAGGATTGGAGGTGGAGAAGATACATGCATGCCCTAATGACTGCATCCTCTACCGCGGTGCATACAAGGATCTGAACGCATGCCCGGTATGCGGTGCGTTGCGGTATAAGATCAGACGAGATGACCCTGGTGATGTTGACGGCGAGCCCCTCAGGAAGAGGGTTCCTGCGAAGGTGATGTGGTATGCTCCTATAATACCACGGTTGAAACGTCTGTTCAGAAACGAAGAGCATGCCAAGTTGATGCGATGGCACAGTGAGAACCGAAAGAAAGATGGGAAGTTGAGAGCACCCGCTGACGGGTCGCAGTGGAGAAAAATCGAGAGAAAGTACTGGGATGAGTTTGCAAAGGACCCAAGGAATGTATGGTTTGCTTTAAGCGCGGATGGCATTAATCCTTTCGGGGAGCAGAGCAGCAATCACAGCACCTGGCCCGTGACTCTATGTATGTATAACCTTCCTCCTTGGATGTGCATGAAGCGGAAGTTCATTATGATGCCAGTTCTCATCCAAGGCCCTAAGCAACCCGGCAACGAAATTGATGTGTACCTAAGGCCATTAGTTGAAGAACTTTTACAGCTGTGGAATGGAAACGGTGTACGTACGTGGGATGAGCACAGACAGGAGGAATTTAACCTTAAGGCGTTGCTGTTCGTGACCATCAACGATTGGCCCGCTCTCAGTAACCTTTCAGGACAGACAAACAAAGGATACCACGCATGCACGCACTGTTTAGATGACACTGAAAGTATATACCTGGACAAATGCAGGAAGAATGTGTACCTGGGCCATCGTCGATTTCTTCCGACCAACCATCAATGTCGAAAGAAAGGCAAGCATTTCAAAGGCGAGGCAGATCACCGGAAGAAGCCCGCCATGCGCACCGGTGATCACGTGCTTGCTATGGTCAATGATTTACACTACGTAATCTTTGGAAAGGGTCCCGGTGGACTAGCTGTTCCGAATGACGCTGAGGGACACGCACCCATGTGGAAGAAGAAATCTATATTTTGGGACCTACCCTACTGGAAAGACCTAGAGGTCCGCTCCTCAATCGACGTGATGCACGTGACGAAGAACCTTTGCGTGAACCTGCTAGGCTTCTTGGGCGTGTATGGGAAGACAAAAGATACACCTGAGGCACGAGAGGACCTGCAACGTTTGCACGAAAAAGACGGCATGCCTCCGAAGCAGTATAAAGGTCCTGCCAGCTACGCTCTTACGAAAGAAGAGAAAGAAATCTTCTTTGAATGCCTGCTCAGTATGAAGGTCACGACTGGCTTCTCGTCGAATATAAAGGGAATAATAAATATGCCAGAGAAAAAGTTTCAGAACCTAAAGTCTCATGACTGCCACGTGATTATGACGCAACTGCTTCCGGTTGCATTGAGGGGGCTTCTACCGGAAAACGTCCGATTAGCCATTGTGAAGCTATGTGCATTCCTCAATGCAATCTCTCAGAAGGTGATCGATCCAGAAATCGTACCAAGGCTAAGGAGTGATGTGGCGCAATGTCTTGTCAGTTTCGAGCTGGTGTTCCCACCATCCTTCTTCAATATCATGACGCACGTCCTAGTTCATCTAGTCGACGAGATTGTCATCCTGGGGCCCGTATTTCTACACAATATGTTCCCCTTTGAGAGGTTCATGGGAGTCCTAAAGAAATATGTCCGTAACCGCGCTAGGCCAGAAGGAAGCATCTCCATGGGCCATCAAACAGAGGATGTTATCGGGTTTTGTGTTGACTTCATTCCTGGCCTTAACAAGATAGGTCTCCCTAAATCGCGGTATGAGGGGAGACTGACTGGAAAAGGCACTCTTGGAAGAGACTCAATAATATGCAGGGACGGATATTCTTGGTCTCAAGCACACTACACAGTTCTACAGAACTCTACCTTGGTGACCCCGTATGTCGATGAACACAAGAACAGTCTGCGCTCCAAACACCCGGAGCAGTGCGACGACTGGATTACATGTGAACACATCAGGACTTTCAGCAGTTGGTTGGAAACACGTCTCAGAGGTGACAACACTGTTTGTGATGAGTTGTACTTGTTGTCCAGGGGACCATCTTTGACTGTATTGACTTACAAAGGATACGAGATAAATGGGAATACATTTTACACGATCGCCCAAGATCAAAAGAGCACCAACCAAAACAGCGGTGTCCGCTTTGATGCAGCAACCGAGAGCGGAAAGGACACATATTATGGTTACATAGTGGACATATGGGAACTTGACTACGGACCTGATTTTAAGGTCCCTTTGTTTAAGTGCAAATGGGTCAATCTGTTAGGCGGCGGGGTACAGGTAGACCCACAGTACGGAATGACAACAGTGGATCTGAAAAATCTTGGGTACACTGACGAACCGTTCGTCCTAGCCAATGATGTGGCACAGGTTATCTATGTGAAGGACATGTCTACCAAACCGAGAAAAAGAAAAGATAAGGAAGCGAATACATCATACGATGAGCCAAAGCGCCACATAGTTCTTTCAGGAAAAAGGGACATCCTGGGAGTGGACGGCAAGACAGACATGTCTGAAGATTATGAAAAGTTTCATGAAATTCCTCCCTTCAATGTCAAGGCTGACCCAAGCATCCTGATAAACAATGAAGATTATCCATGGTTACGGCGCAATAAGCAAATGACACAAGCGAAGAAAAAGTGAAGACTTTCTCCCGCAACTATTATGATGATACCATGCCAAATTTGTAACAGACGAACATGCTACCATTGTCCGTTTTATACATGCACATGCTATGTGGGTGAAATTATGATACCATGCCAACTTTCAACCTTTTCAGAGTTCATTTTGAAATGCTTTCCAATTTCAGAGTCATTTAGCTCAAATAATGAATTAATAGCAAACAGAATGAACTACAAAACTTTTATGAAAATAAAAACAATCAATTAAAATATTATGTTATGATCAACTAAAATAAAACTATAATATTCTTCAATAGCAAAAAGAATATAATTTTTGTGACCTAAAATCAAACTATAAGTATTTAATTGTAAGTATAAATAAAAAATAAATAGCAAAGAAGAAAAAAAATTCTATTTTTATAGTAAAGTTATTCATAAACTAGTGATTCACACAAATTTTATAAAATTCAAATTTAAACTATTCAAAATTTTAAAACTAATGGCACTAACAGAAAGTTTATAATTTTTGCGACCTAAAATCAAAAAGAAATCACTAAAAAAACTATAAGTATTTAGTTGTAAGTATAAATAAAAAATAAATAGAAAAAAATCTATTTTTATAGTAAAGTTATTCATAAACTAGTGATTCACATAAATTTTTAAAAATTCAAATTTAAACTATTCAAAATTTAAAACTAATGGCACTAACAGAAAGTTTATAATTTTTGTGACCTAAAAGCAAAAAGAAATCACTAAAAACTGTAAGTATTTAGTTTTAAGTAGAAATAAAAAAATAAAAAACCAAAAAAATGTAGAAATAAAAAAGAAAAAACCAAAAAAATGCCACCTACTGGGCCTCCACGGCCTGAATACGACTAGAAACCCTACATGGGTCAGGATTCAGGCCCGCAGAGGCCCAATAGGCCCACAGGCAGTAACAAGTTTAGGCTCGAAAGCCTGCATTAGAGAGGAGCTCGAATGGGGAGGCACAACAGCGCTTATAAACAAGTGCCGGCGCCCTTCAGCTAGCGATGTGGGACTAAACTTCAGCTAGCGATGCAGCACAAGGCCATTGGTCCCGGTTGGTGGCACCAACCGGGACTAAAGGGTGCATTGGTCACGGTTCGTGGCACCAACCGTGACCAATGCCCCCCTTTAGTCCCGATTGGTGCCACCAACTGGGACCAAAGGCCGCCGCTTCCCACCCTTTGGGCTGCTGAAAAGAGGCCTTTGGTCCCGGTTCGTGGCACCAACCGGGACTAAAGGGGTGCATTAGTCCTGGTTGGTGCCACCAACCGGGACCAAAGGCCTGGCTATATATACAACACTTGTCAAAATTTTCATTCAGTTCCTCAACTCCCCGCCGCCGACGCCACCCTCTGCCCCGACGCCCTGCTCCTCGTCGTCGTCGCCCCGTCGCCGCCCGCGCCTCGCGTCGCCTCGACACCGTCGCCGCCGCCCTCGACGCCATCTGCCCCGACACCGGCGCCGCTCCCCTCTATGAGCACCTGCCGCCATGCCCCTCTGCCCTGCCGGCGCCACCATGTTTTTTTTTCATATGTTGCAATATGTTTTTTTATTTTTATTAGTTTTTTTTTGTTCATATGTGATGTATATGTGTATGTGGCTATAATGTATATGTGTATGTGATGTATGTGGCTAGAATTTGCTAAATATATATGATTTTTTTAGGTTATTTTCATTTCTAGAAATTTTTTATGTATCTAGGAATATTTTTGTTCATAGATGATAGATGATCAAATGATGATTTTTTTGTTCATAGATGATAGATGATCAAATGATGTTTTTTTGTTCATAGATGATCATATGATTTTTTTAGGTTATTTTCATTTGTAGAAATTTTTGTCCATATATGGATATTTAGGGGGTCGAGGGTCGAGAACTAGTTTAGGGGATCGAGGGTCGAGAACTAGTTTAGGGGGTCGAGGGTCAAGAACGTCGGACATTCATGAGAGAGGCGGGGAAGAAGGGGAAGAAGAGGGAGAAGAAGAGGAAGAAGAATAAAAAGAGGAGAAGAAAGAATAAAGGAGAAGAAGTTCTTCTCCTCTATTCTTTCTACTCTTCTTTTTTCTTCTTCTTCTTCCTCTTCTTTTTTTATC
>NC_057797.1:692432725-692438240 GCF_018294505.1 Triticum aestivum
AGAGAGGCGGGGAAGAGGGAGAAGAAGAGGAGAGGAAGAAGAGGAAAAAAGAAGAGGAAGAAGAAGAATAAAAAGAGGAGAAGAAAGAATAGATGAGAAGAACTTCTTCTCCTCCATTCTTTCTTCTCCTCTTTTTATTCTTATTCTTCCTCTTCTTTTTTTATCGGGAACGAGGGCATGTCGAGAGTGTTGTCGAGCGGTCAAGGGTTGGGAAACTAGGGCATACCCGAAGAAGGAGAAGAAGAGAAGAGGAAGAAGAGGAGAAAAAAAAGAAAAGGAAAAAAAGAGGAAGAAGAAGAAAAAAAGAGGAGAAGAAAAAGGAATAGAGGAGAAGACTTTGTCAGTTCTTCTTCTCCTCTAGCTATTCCTTTCTTCTTCTCCTCTTTTTTCTTCTTCTTCTTCTTCTTAATTTTTATCGGGGGTTCGAGGGTTCGAGGGGTCGAGGATCGCTGAGGGGTCGAGAGAGGTTTCCTAGTGTCAAAGTATTGAAGAAATCCATGCCTTCATCATTAGCTGGAAGTAACCAGGGCATGTTGGTACGAAGTTCTGCAAAGTTGTTCTGGAATGGAGTCCCGGATAGAATAATCTGCCTTTTGGTATGAATTCATCAAAGGCCTTCCAAATAGCGATATTCGGAAGGCTCTTGCTGAACTTTGTACCAAAAAGTGAATTATCCTATCTGGGACTCCGTTCCAGAACAACTTTGAAGAGCTTCGTACCATCATGCACATGTTACTTTCGCCTAATGATGAAGACATGGTTTTGTTGAATCCTTTGACACTAGGCAACCTCCCGACCCCTCGGCGATCCTCTAGAACATGAGAGGAAGAAGAGGGCCGTCTAGGGGTCGAGGGTTCCAGGGTCGTCGAGGGTTTGAGGGGTCGAGGATCGCCGAGGGGTCAAGAGAGGTTTCCTAGTGTCAAAGTATTGAAGAAATCCATGCCTTCATCATTAGCCGGAAGTAACCAGGGCATGTTGGTACGAAGTTCTGCAAAGTTGTTCTGGAATGGAGTCCCGGATAGAATAATCCGCCTTTTGGTACGAATTCAGCAAAGGCCTTCCAAATAGCGATATTCGGAAGGCTCTTTCTGAACTTTGTACCAAAAAGTGAATTATCCTATCTGGGACTCCGTTCCAGAACAACTTTGAAGAGCTTCGTACCATCATGCACATGTTCTTTCGCCTAATGATGAAGACATGGTTTTGTTGAATCCTTTGACACTAGGCAACCTCCCGACCCCTCGGCGATCCTCTCGAACATGAGAGGAAGAAGAGGGTCGTCTAGGGGTCGAGGGTTCCAGGGTCGTCGAGGGTTTGAGGGGTCGAGGATCGCCGAGGGGTCGAGAGAGGTTTCCTAGTGTCAAAGTATTGAAGAAATCCATGCCTTCATCATTAGCCGGAAGTAACCAGGGCATGTTGGTATGAAGTTCTGCAAAGTTGTTCTGGAATGGAGTCCCGGATAGAATAATCCGCCTTTTGGTACGAATTTAGCAAAGGCCTTCCAAATAGCGATATTCGGAAGGCTCTTTCTGAACTTTGTACCAAAAAGCGAATTATCCTATATGGGACTCCGTTCCAGAACAACTTTGAAGAGCTTCGTACCATCATGCACATGTTACTTTCGCCTAATGATGAAGACATGGTTTTGTTGAATCCTTTGACACTAGGCAACCTCCCAACCCCTCGGCGATCCTCTCGAACATGAGAGGAAGAAGAGGGTCGTCTAGGGGTCGAGGGTTCCAGGGTCGTCGAGGGTTCGAGGGTTCAAGGGTTCTTCTCCTCTATTCTTTCTTCTCCTCTATTCTTTCTTCTCCTCTTTTTTTTTCTTCTTCCTCTTTTTTTATCGGGAACGAGGGTCGTCGAGGGACATAGATGTAGTGTCATCGTTGTCGATATATACCCCCTCCCGATAGCTTACTATGATTAGGTAGCTAGTTCTACGTTTGGCACTAATATATCCATCTGTCATGTTTGAATAATAATTGCCATGTTGTAAGTATTTGTAGAAACTATGGACACCGCCCTAGACGAAGCAACAAAAGAAGCGTTGTTGAGGGACATAATCACAGAAGGAAGTGATGCCATCTCGTTGTTTCTCAACGAAACCGATGGTCTGGAAGGAGAGGGTGAACAAGCTGGCTACGGTGACCTAATGCCGGTGCAAGAAGAAGAACATGAGGACGGCTCCGGTGACCCAATGTCGGTGCAAGAAGGAGACCGTGATGACGGCTCCGGTGACCGAACCGAGTCTGGCCAGGTATATATATTAGATAAGCCTATGCTGACTAGCTGATTGATGCATTCATTGTTTTGGTATGTACACATATTAATTAAGTCTTTGTTCTTTTTTCTAGCCCTTCGGATCGAGCACAACTTCGGTAAAGAGACGAGGCCCAAAGAAAAAGTTGAGCTTGGATGAAAAGTTTGAGATCATAGCAATCGCGCCCGACGGCCAACCTATTGAACCCCTCCGGACAAAGAGCGCATTTGTTGCTCAGTGCGGGGTTCTGGTTAGGGACAAGATCCCGATAAGCATCCAGCAATGGTTTAAGCCGGCTAAAGAAGACCCTGAGGTGTCTTATGTCAATGATATGCAGAAAAATGATCTTTGGACTGAGCTGAAGTCAAATTTCACCCTACCGCCTGAGGATAATTCAGAGAACCCAGTTAAAGAGAAATTAATCAAGTCTTTTGCTCTGAAGAGGATGGCAGAACTATTCAGGAGGTGGAAGAAAGAGCTGAATAAGTTTGTCGAAAATAATGAGACACCATAATTCAAGGGCAGATATGAGAAGATCAGAGATCACTAGCCCGCATTTGTGGCCCACAAGACATCGGAAAAGAGTCAGAAGATGTCGGCGACAAACAAGCAAAATGCTGCGAAGAAGAAGCTTCACCATCGCACGGGGTCAGGTGGCTACCTCGTAGCCCGGCCTAAGTGGTCCAAGACTGAGAATGATCTGGTTCATAAAGGGATCGAACCAGAGACAATTAACTGGCCAGACCGTTGCCGGACTTGGTTCTTCGAGGCTGGCGGAACCTTGGACCCTGTAACAGGGAAGTGCATTTGGACGAACAATCAAATGGACATACCAGTCAGTAAGCTTAAGCAGTATATCGAAGCAGCGCAGGAAGGGACGTTCTTTCCAGACAGAGAGAACGATGAGCTCACAATGGCCCTCGGGAATCCTGAGCACCCTGGACGGACACGAGGCACGCCAGGCTCCATTCCGTGGAAGGTTGGGTTTCCGGACGCAGGCGGTTACAAATCCCATGAGAGGAGGAAAAAAGTGCAGCAGACCCAAATGCAAACGTACTACCGAAGCCTCTCCCGAAGCTACCCCGCCATCTCAGCGCAGAAGCAGCATGGCTTCCACCGAGCTGCTTCAGCCGGAGCATGCCTTGACGGCTCCTGCCAGCTATCCCGTGGATGCTATAACGGAGTCTCAAAATTGCCACCTTATGATGCAATGGATGAATTTGAAGGTCAAGGCGGCTGTTGGCTCTGTTTATCCTACTGAACCCGGCGCAACTTTTCACTGCCGGCCGATTCCAGAAGGATATGCTAGGGTGATGGTGGATGAGATAACGGAGGGATTTGAGGACCTCCAACTTGACCACCCTACCGGTGAAGGGGAGACTCGGCTGGGGTCTGCTCTGAAGACTCCATGCCTATGGCGGAAGGAGCTCATCAACCTTCCGAACTGGACGCCTCCGCCTCCTCCTCCTCCTCCGGCAAGTCAGGGCACTCCGCCTCCACCGCCTCCTCCTCCGGCGAGTGACGATCAGGGCCCTCGGACGGCTCCTTCTCCGGCGCGTGGCGGCACTCCGCCTCCTTCTCCGCCTGCGCCGACGCGCCCGAGCAGCCAGCCTCCTCCTTCTCCGCCTCGTCAGCAAGGGCGGAAGAGACCTGCCGCCGCTCCAGCTGCTCCAGCGCGTCGTAGTCCTTCTCCTCCGCCTCTTAAGCAAGTAAAGAAGACAACTGCTCCATCTGCTCGGTCGGCGTCTAGCAGTACAACCAGAGGCGGGAGGACATACAGATTTGGTCCTTCTCTGAAGACTCCAGAGAAGTTACCATATGAGAGGACCCTGGAGGAGAACGCCGAGATCGTGTGAGAAGAAGTGAGGAACTTCTTTGAAGGGGTGAAAGCAAAGAAACATCCACCTCCGGAGGAGAAGGTAGATTGGGTGAAAGTGAAGCGCACTCTGGCTGCCCTGACAAAACCACCAAAGTCTGATCCGCCGAAAGGAAACTATGACCGCATTATTGGAAAGGAATTTGCCGAAGCGGAGCGGTCGGGAAGTACTGTCAGTGATCAAAGGCTGAAAGAACGACGTGCTGGGAAACAAGTTGCCCAGCTCGGCGAACAAGCGAAGCAATCGTGCCCCCCGCTCAAGGTGCCTAGCCACAACGTCGCTAATGATCCGAGGATGGTGCCCGGTTATAGCAATCTTGCAGATTACCTGCCCGACGAAGTACATTATGAACCCATGGACATCCAGATACAAAGATACGAGTACGGGAAGCCTCTCATCAAAGATGAAAGATCTCTATCAACGATGATGCGAAGATTGCATGATTGGTACTTGAAAATCCGCAGAGACTCTGGGGGGAGGAGTACTTTTGTATGTGAAAGTTAAAAAGGAGCATGACCTCGTTGGAATTGATCTGTTGCCTATTCCATTTGAGGAGTTCTATCAGTTTTTCAATCAATTGGCCCTCGATAAAACAACGGTCGCCCGCTACTGTCTGTAAGTAGTACTACTTCTGTTATTAAGTTTCTCTATATAGCTTAGCTCTTTCATTGCATGTATCTATAATCATCCTCACTATATTATGCAGATTGAAGATCGCCGAATTGAAGAAAAGACAAGTCGGTGATATTGGGTTCATTACCACATATCTCATAGATGCAACTCAGGTTAAACTTCATGCCGCAGCTACCGAGGCCAACTTGCTACGATCGTTCGTAATAAATCAAAACAAAGATATAATACTCTTTCCTTACAACTTCAGGTGAGTGTTACTGTCTTGTGCGTATTCGGTTTCCCTTATATATTAGTCAAGGTTATAGTAATGTAATTCATGAGTTATGCATGCGTGTGCAGTTTCCACTATATTCTCCTAGAGATTAAGCTTGAGCAGGGACTAGTAACCATCTTAGACTCAAAACGAAAAGATCCCCAGGACTATGCAGACATGACTCAAATACTCCAGAAGTAAGTTAAATCGATCATTATCCACCATATCAGCAACTTTGTTCATTTCCTGATATCAAGTAATTGTTTTCTTTGTCCGGCAGGGTTTGGAGAAAATTCACCAAAACAGTTCCGGGACTGCCGAAGGAGCTGGAATTTAGACACCCGAAAGTAAGTACTATAGTAGCATGTTCCGCGCATCTCCTAGTGATTCAAGTGCTAGTTTCATCAATACCATTTAGCATTCTTGCTTATCAGTTTGATTGACCTCTATTTCTTGTAAAGTGGTTGTGGCAGGAACAAGGGAATGATTTCT
>NC_057797.1:692438260-692458788 GCF_018294505.1 Triticum aestivum
TGCTTATCAGTTTGATTGACCTCTATTTCTTGTAAAGTGGTTGTGGCAGGAACAAGGGAATGGTTTCTGTGGATACTACATCTGCGAGTCCATCCGCCACACGACCTGTGAGCGGGGCGGGTACTCTAACGAACAATATGAAGTACGTAAATAACAACATTCACAATTTTATTTTATTACCATCATTTGTGTTGAGTTTCATTCATTCATATATATATATATATATATATATATATATATATATATATATATATGTATTGACCCCCTTCTTCAAATTAGATGTTTTGGAAGCGGGATGAACTCCTAGCACTAGCTCGCATGCGAGCAATTCAAGAGGAATTGGCGGCATTTTTTCTTGACCACGTGATCCCTGAAGACGGAGAATTCTATGTGGACCCTGAGTCCATATGATTATATTTGTAAGAGATAATTATTGTATATATGTAGCCGGTAGTGTCAGATAGATATACGAGAACTTGTTGTTCGACCAATCTCTCGGAGAAGGATTGGTGGTCGATATCACTTCTCTCTGTATGCATATATGTTCATGACGATCTTCTGTTTCCTTCGTTTGCTTACTAGCTAGCCAGCGTGTCTAGTCCTCTCTATACGTATGTATAGTACGTAGCGTCGACCAAGCACGGACATAAGAGAGGACACTTCTCTCTATTAATTATAGCTAGCTAACACAATAAAAGAAACACCTAAATTAACCCCCCAAAACCCCCAACCCCCCCCCCCTTTCAAAAAAAACAAAAACCCCAGCCACAGAAATGCTGACTGAGCTCTGCGCACTGCCCACGTGGAGGCCCATCAGTCCCGGTTCTGGATTGAACCAGGACTAAAGGGTCGGCGCATTAGTACCGACACTTTAGTCCCGGTTCAGGAACCGGGACTAAAGGCCCTTACGAACCGGGACTATAGGCCCTTTTTCTACCAGTGATGGCACACTGAACTATCGAGTAGTCATCGGCTTTGCTCTGCCAGACGTTCATAACATCTGGTGTTGCTCCAGCAGCAAGCCTGGCACCCAGCGGTGCTTCCAGGACGTAATTCTTCTGTGCAGCAATGACGATAATCCTCAAGTTACGGAACCAGTCCGTGTAATTGCTACCATCATCTTTCAACTTTGCTTTCCCAAGGAACGCATTAAAATTCAACGGAACAACAGCACGGGCCATCTATCTACAATCAAACATACATAAGCAAGATACTATCAGGTACTAAGTTCATGATAAATTTAAGTTCAATTAATCAAATTACTTAAAGAACTCCCACTTAGATAGACATCCCTCTAATCCTCTAAGTGATCACGTGATCCAAATCAACTAAACCATAACCGATCATCACGTGAAATGGAGTAGTTTTCAATGGTGAACATCGCTATGTTGATCATATCTACTATATGATTCACGCTCGATCTTTCGATCTCAGTGTTCCGAGGCCATATCTGCATATGCTAGGCTCGTCAAGTTTAACCTGAGTATTCTGCGTGTGCAAAACTGGCTTGCACCCGTTGTAGATGGACGTAGAGCTTATCACACCCGATCATCACGTGGTGTCTGGGCACGACGAACTTTGGCAACGGTGCATAGTCAGGGAGAACACTTTTATCTTGATAATTTAGTGAGAGATCATCTTATAATGCTACCGTCAATCAAAGCAAGATAAGATGCATAAAGAAAAACATCACATGCAATCAATATAAGTGATATGATATGGCCATCATCATCTTGTGCCTGTGATCTCCATCTCCGAAGCACCGTCATGATCACCATCGTCACCGGCGTGACACCTTGATCTCCATCGTAGCATCGTTGTCGTCTCTCCAATCGTATGCTTCCACGACTATCGCTACCGCTTAGTGATAAAGTAAAGCATTACAGCGCGATTGCATTGCATGCAATAAAGCGACAACCATATGGCTCCTGCCAGTTGCCGATAACTCGGTTACAAAACATGATCATCTCATACAATAAAATTTAGCATCATGTCTTGACCATATCACATCACAACATGCCCTGCAAAAACAAGTTAGATGTCCTCTACTTTGTTGTTGCAAGTTTTACATGGCTGCTACGGGCTTAAGCAAGAACCAATCTTACCTACGCATCAAAACCACAACGATAGTTTGTCAAGTTGGTGTTGTTTTAACCTTCGCAAGGACCAGGCGTAGCCACACTCGGTTCAACTAAAGTTGGAGAAACTGTCACCCGCAAGCCACCTATGTGCAAAGCACGTCGGGAGAACCGGTCTCGCGTAAGCGTACGCGTAATGTCGGTCCGGGCCGCTTCGTCCAACAATACCGCCGAACCAAAGTATGACATGCTGGTAAGCAGTATGACTTATATCGCCCACAACTCACTTGTGTTCTACTCGTGCATATAACATCAACACATAAAACCTAGGCTCGAATGCCACTGTTGGGAATGTAGTAATTTCAAAAAATTTCCTACGCACACGCAAGATCATGGTGATGCATAGCAACGAGAGGGGAGAGTGTGATCTACGTACCCTTGTAGATCAACAATGGAAGCGTTGTGTTGATGTAGTCGTACGTCTCCACGGCCCGACCGATCAAGCACCAAAACTACGGCACCTCCGAATTCTAGCACATGTTTAGCTCGATGACGATCCCCGGACTCCGATCCAGCAAAGTGTCGGGGAAGAGTTCCGTCAGCATGACGGTGTGGTGACGATCTTGATGTACTACTGTCGCAGGGCTTCGCCTAAGCACCGCTACAATATTATCGAGGACTATGGTGGAAGGGGGCACCGCACACGGCTAAGAATATGATCACGTGGATCAACTTGTGTCTCTAGGGGTGCCCCTTCCTCCGTATATAAAGGTTCAAGAGGGGGAGGCCGGTCGGCCATCATAGGGCGCGCCAGGAGGAGTCCTACTCCCTCCGGGAATAGGACTTCCCCCCCAATCCTAGTTGGAATAGGATTCGCGAGGTGGGAAAAGAGGGAGAGAGAAGGAGGGGGGAGCTGGCCCCCTCTCTCCTTGTCCTATTCGGACTAGGGGGGAGGGGCGCGCGGCCCAGCCCTGGCCGCCTCTCCTCTTCTTCCACTATGGCCCACTAAGGCCCATATAGCTCCCCCCCTTGAGCCTTTATATACGGAGGCAGGAGCACCCGAGAGGAACACAAGTTGATCCACGTGATCATATTCTTAGCCGTGTGCGGTGCCCCCTGCCACCATAGTCCTCGATAATATTGTAGTGGTGCTTAGGCGAAGCCCTGTGACAGTAGTACATCAAGATCGTCACCACGCCGTCGTGCTGATGGAACTCTTCCCCGACACTTTGCTAGATCAGAGTCCGGGGATCGTCATCGAGCTGAACGTGTGCTAAAACTTAGAGGTGTCGTAGTTTCGGTGCTTGATCGGTCGGGCCGTGGAGACGTACGACTACATCAACCAAACGCTTCTGCTGTCGGTCTACAAGGGTACCTAGATCACACTCTCCCCTCTCGTTGTTATGCATCACCATGATCTTGCGTGTGCGTAGGATTTTTTTTGAAATTACTATGTTCCCCAACACTGGCATCCGAGCCTAGGTTTTATGTGTTGATGTTATATGCACGAGTAGAACACAAGTGAGTTGTGGGCGATATAAGTCATACTGCTTACCAGCATGTCATACTTTGGTTCGGCGGTATTGTTGGACGAAGCGGCCCGGACCGACATTACGCGTACGCTTACGCGAGACCGGTTCTCCCAACGTGCTTTGCACATAGGTGGCTTGCGGGTGACAGTTTCTCCAACTTTAGTTGAACCAAGTGTGGCTATGCCCGGTCCTTGCGAAGGTTAGAACAGCACCAACTTGACAAACTATCATTGTGGTTTTGATGCGTAGGTAAGATTGGTTCTTGCTTAAGCCCGTAGCAGCCACGTAAAACTTGCAACAACAAAGTAGAGGACGTCTAACTTGTTTTTGCAGGGCATGTTGTGATGTGATATGGTCAAGACATGATGCTGAATTTTATTGTATGAGATGATCATGTTTTGTAACCGAGTTATCGGCAACTGGCAGGAGCCATATGGTTGTCGCTTTATTGTATGCAATGCAATCGCGCTGTAATGCTTTACTTTATCACTAAGCGGTAGCGATGGTCGTGGAAGCATAAGATTGGCGAGACGACAACGATGCTACGATGGAGATCAAGGTGTCGCGCCGGTGACAATGGTGATCATGACGGTGCTTCGGAGATGGAGATCACAGGCACAAGATGATGATGGCCATATCATATCACTTATATTGATTGCATGTGATGTTTATCTTTTATGCATCTTATCTTGCTTTGATTGGCGGTAGCATTATAAGATGATCTCTCACTAAATTATCAAGAAGTGTTCTCCCTGAGTATGCACCGTTGTGAAAGTTCTTCGTGTTGAGACACCACGTGATGATCGGGTGTGATAGGCTCTACGTTCAAATACAACGGGTGCAAAACAGTTGCACACGCGGAATACTCAGGTTATACTTGACGAGCCAAGCATATACAGATATGGCCTCAGAAACGGAGACCGAAAGGTCGAGCGTGAATCATATAGTAGATATGATCAACATAGTGATGTTCACCAATGAAACTACTCCATCTCACGTGATGATCAGACATGGTTTAGTTGATTTGGATCACGTGATCACTTAGAGGATTAGAGGGATGTCTATCTAAGTGGGAGTTCTTTAAGTAACTTGATTAATTGAACTTAAATTTATCATGAACTTAGTACCTGATAGTATCTTGCTTATGTATGTTTGATTGTAGATAGATGGCCCGTGCTGTTGTTCCGTTGAATTTTAATGCGTTCCTTGAGAAAGCAAAATTGAAAGATGATGGTAGCAATTACACGGACTGGGTCCTTAACTTGAGGATTATCCTCATTGGTGCACAGAAGAATTACGTCCGGGAAGCACCGCTGGGTGCCAGGCCTGCTGCAGGACCAACACCAGATGTTATGAACGTCTGGCAGAGCAAAGCTGATGACTACTCGATAGTTCAGTGTGCCATGCTTTATGGCTTAGAATCGGGACTTCAACGACGTTTTGAACGTCATGGAGCATATGAGATGTTCCAGGAGTTGAAGTTAATATTTCAAGCAAATGCCCGGATTGAGAGATATGAAGTCTCCAATAAGTTCTATAGCTGCAAGATGGAGGAGAACAGTTCTGTCAGTGAGCATATACTCGAAATGTCTGGGTATAATAATCACTTGATTCAGATGGGAGTTAATCTTCCAGATGATTGCGTCATTGACAGAATTCTCCAATCACTGCCACCAAGCTACAAGAGCTTCGTGATGAACTATAATATGCAAGGGATGAATAAGACTATTCCCGAGCTCTTCGCAATGCTGAAAGCTGCGGAGGTAGAAATCAAAAAGGAGCATCAAGTGTTGATGGTCAACAGGACCACTAGTTTCAAGAAAAAGGGCAAAGGGAAGAAGAAGGGGAACTTCAAGAAGAACAGCAAGCAAGTTGCTGCTCAAGAGAAGAAACCCAAGTCCGGACCTAAGCCTGAAACTGAGTGCTTCTACTGCAAGCAGACTGGTCACTGGAAGCGGAACTGCCCCAAGTATTTGGCAGATAAGAAGGATGGCAAGGTGAACAAAGGTATATGTGATATACATGTTATTGATGTGTACCTTACTAATGCTCGCAGTAGCACCTGGGCATTTGATACTAGTTCTGTTGCTAATATTTGCAACTCGAAACAGGGACTACAGATTAAGCGAAGATTGGCTAAGGATGAGGTGACGATGCGTGTGGGAAACGGTTCCAAAGTCGATGTGATCGCGGTCGGCACGCTACCTCTACATCTACCTTCGGGATTAGTATTAGACCTAAATAATTGTTATTTGGTGCCAGCGTTGAGCATGAACATTATATCTGGATCTTGTTTAATGCGAGACGGTTATTCATTTAAATCAGAGAATAATGGTTGTTCTATTTATATGAGTAATATCTTTTATGGTCATGCACCTTTGAAGAGTGGTCTATTTTTGATGAATCTCGATAGTAGTAACACACATATTCATAATGTTGAAGCCAAAAGATGCAGAGTTGATAATGATAGTGCAACTTATTTGTGGCACTGCCGTTTAGGTCATATCGGTGTAAAGCGCATGAAGAAACTCCATACTGATGGACTTTTGGAACCACTTGATTATGAATCACTTGGTACTTGCGAACCATGCCTCATGGGCAAGATGACTAAAACACCGTTCTCCGGTACTATGGAGAGAGCAACAGATTTGTTGGAAATCATACATACAGATGTATGTGGTCCGATGAATATTGAGGCTCGTGGCAGATATCATTATTTTCTCACCTTCACAGATGACTTAAGCAGATATGGGTATATCTACTTAATGAAACATAAGTCTGAAACATTTGAAAAGTTCAAAGAATTTCAGAGTGAAGTTGAAAATCATCGTAACAAGAAAATAAAGTTTCTACGATCTGATCGTGGAGGAGAATATTTGAGTTATGAGTTTGGTGTACATTTGAAACAATGCGGAATAGTTTCGCAACTCACGCCACCCGGAACACCACAGCGTAATGGTGTGTCCGAACATCGTAATCATACTTTACTAGATATGGTGCGATCTATGATGTCTCTTACTGATTTACCGCTATCGTTTTGGGGTTATGCTTTAGAGACGGCCGCATTCACGTTAAATAGGGCACCATCAAAATCCGTTGAGACGACGCCTTATGAACTATGGTTTGGCAAGAAACCAAAGTTGTCGTTTCTGAAAGTTTGGGGCTGCGATGCTTATGTGAAAAAGCTTCAACCTGATAAGCTCGAACCCAAATCGGAGAAATGTGTCTTCATAGGATATCCAAAGGAAACTATTGGATACACCTTCTATCACAGATCCGAAGGCAAGACTTTTGTTGCTAAATTCGAAAACTTTCTAGATAAGGAGTTTCTCTCGAAAGATGTGAGTGGGAGGAAAGTAGAACTTGATGAGGTAACTGTACCTGCTCCCTTATTAGAAAGTAGTACATCACAGAAAACTGTTTCTGTGACACCTACACCAATTAGTGAGGAAGCTAATGATAATGATCATGAAACTTCAGGACAAGATACTACTGAACCTCGTAGATCAACCAGAGTGAGATCCGCGCCAGAGTGGTACGGTAATCCTGTTCTGGAAATCATGCTGCTAGATCATGATGAACCTACGAACTATGAAGAAGCGATGGTGAGCCCAGATTCTGCAAAATGGCTTGAAGCCATGAAATCTGAGATGGGATCCATGTATGAGAACAAAGTATGGACTTTGGTTGACTTGCCCGATGATCGGCAAGCAATTGAGAATAAATGGATCTTCAAGAAGAAGACTGATGCTGAAGGTAATATTACTGTCTACAAAGCTCGACTTGTCGCAAAAGGTTTTCGACAAGTTCAAGGGGTTGACTACGATGAGACCTTCTCACCCGTAGCGATGCTTAAGTCTGTCAGAATCATGTTAGCAATTGCTGCATTTTATGATTATGAAAATTGGCAAATGGATGTCAAAACTGCATTCCTGAATGGATTTCTGGAAGAAGAGTTGTATATGATGCAACCGGAAGGTTTTGTCGATCCAAAGGGAGCTAACAAAGTGTGCAAGCTCCAGCGATCCATTTATGGACTGGTGCAAGCCTCTCGGAGTTGGAATAAACGCTTTGATAGTGTGATCAAAGCATTTGGTTTTATACAGACTTTCGGAGAAGCCTGTATTTACAAGAAAGTGAGTGGGAGCTCTGTAGCATTTCTGATATTATATGTGGATGACATATTACTGATTGGAAATGATATAGAATTTCTGGATAGCATAAAGGGATACTTGAATAAGAGTTTTTCAATGAAAGACCTCGGTGAAGCTGCTTACATATTAGGCATAAAGATCTATAGAGATAGATCAAAACGCTTAATTAGACTTTCACAAAGCACATACCTTGACAAGATTTTGAAGAAGTTCAAGATGGATCAAGCAAAGAAAGGGTTCTTGCCTGTGTTACAAGGTGTGAAGTTGAGTCAGACTCAATGTCCGACCACTGCAGAAGATAGAGAGAAAATGAAAGATGTTCCCTATGCTTAAGCCATAGGCTCTATCATGTATGCAATGCTGTGTACCAGACCTGATGTGTGCCTTGCTATAAGTCTAGTAGGGAGGTACCAAAGTAATCCAGGAGTGGATCACTGGACAGCGGTCAAGAACATCCTGAAGTACCTGAAAAGGACTAAGGATATGTTTCTCGTATATGGAGGTGACAAAGAGCTCATCGTAAACGGTTACGTTGATGCAAGCTTTGACACTAATCCGGATGATTCTAAATTGCAAACCGGATACGTGTTCACATTAAACGGTGGAGCTGTCAGTTGGTGCAGTTCTAAACAAAGCGTCGTGGCGGGATCTACATGTGAAGCGGAGTACATAGCTGCTTCGGAAGCAGCAAACGAAGGAGTCTGGATGAAGGAGTTCATATCCGATCTAGGTGTCATACCTAGTGCATCGGGTCCAATGAAAATCTTTTGTGACAATACTGGTGCAATTGCCTTGGCAAAGGAATCCAGATTTCACAAGAGAACCAAACACATCAAGAGACGCTTCAATTCCATCCGGGATCTAGTCCAGGTGGGAGACATAGAGATTTGCAAGATACATACGAAGTTGAATGTAGCAGACCCGTTGACTAAGCCTCTTCCACGAGCAAAACATGATCAGCACCAAAGCTCCATGGGTGTTAGAATCATTACTGTGTAAATCTAGATTATTGACTCTAGTGCAAGTGGGAGACTGAAGGAAATATGCCATAAAGGCAATAATAAAGTTATTATTTATTTCCTTATATAATGATAAAGGTTTATTATTCATGCTAGAATTGTATTAACCGGAAACATAATACATGTGTGAATACATAGACAAATAGAGTGTCACTAGTATGCCTCTACTTGACTAGCTCGTTAATCAAAGATGGTTATGTTTCCTAACCATAGACAAAGAGTTGTCATTTGATTAAACGAGATCACATCATTAGTTGAATGATCTGATTGACATGACCCATTCCATTAGCTTAGCACCCGATCGTTTAGTATGTTGCTATTGCTTTCTTCATGACTTATACATGTTCCTATGACTATGAGATTATGTAACTCCCGTGTGCCGGAGGAACACTTTGTGTGCTACCAAACGTCACAACGTAACTGGGTGATTATAAAGGTGCTCTACAGGTGTCTCCAAAGGTACATGTTGGGTTGACGTATTTTGAGATTAGGATTTGTCACTCCGATCGTCGGAGAGGTATCTCTGGGCCCTATCGGTAATGCACATCACTTAAGCCTTGCAAGCAATGCAACTAATGAGTTAGTTGCGAGATGATGTATTACGGAACGAGTAAAGAGACTTGCCGGTAACGAGATTGAACTAGGTATTGGATACCGACGATCGAATCTCGGGCAAGTAACATACCGATGACAAAGGGAACAACGTATGTTGTTATGCGGTCTGACCGATAAAGATCTTCGTAGAATATGTAGGAGCCAATATGGGCATCCAGGTCCCGCTATTGGTTATTGACCGGAGACATGTCTCGGTCATGTCTACATTGTTCTCGAACCCGTAGGGTCCGCACGCTTAAGGTTTCGATGACAGTTATATTATGAGTTTATATGTTTTGATGTACTGAAGGTTGTTCGGAGTCCCAGATGTGATCACGAACATGACGAGGAGTCTTGAAATGGTCGAGACATAAAGATTGATATATTGGAAGCCTATGTTTGGATATCGGAAGTGTTCTGGGTGAAATCGGGATTTTACCAGAGTAGCGGGAGGTTACCGGAACCCCCCGGGAGCTATATGGGCCTTAGTGGGCCTTAGTGGAAAAGAGAAGAGGCAGCCTGAGATGGGACGCGCGCCCCTCCCCTCCCTTGGTCCGAATAGGACAAGGAGAGGGGGCCGGCCCCCCTTTCTCTTTCCCCCCTCCGTGAATCCTATTCCAACTCGGATTGGGGGGGAATCCTACTCCCGGAGGGAGTAGGACTCCTCCTAGCACGCCACCTCTAGGCAGGCCGCACCCCCCCTTTGAGCCTTTATATACAGAGGCAGGAGCACCCCAGAGGAACACAAGTTGATCCACGTGATCATATTCTTAGCCGTGTGCGGCGCCCCCTGCCACCATAGTCCTCGATAATATTGTAGCGGTGCTTAGGCGAAGCCCTGCGACAGTAGTACATCAAGATCGTCACCACGCCGTCGTGCTAATGGAACTCTTCCCCGACACTTTGCTGGATCGGAGTCCGGGGATCGTCATCGAGCTGAACGTGTGCTAAAACTCGGAGGTGCCGTAGTTTTGGTGCTTGATCGGTCGGGCCGTGGAGACGTACGACTACATCAACCAAACGCTTCTGTTGTCGGTCTACAAGAGTACGTAGATCACACTCTCCCCCCTCTCGTTGCTATGCATCACCATGATCTTGCGTGTGCGTAGGAATTTTTTGGAAATTACTACGTTCCCCATCACTGGCCACATCAGGAGGGGGGTGCACGCGCTTCCTGCTCCAGCTTTCTCACCAAGTGCATCCCTCTTTCTTTTACAGGGCCAGAGCACCGGACCATCCAGCTGCTTAGTATAGTAGCATTTTTCCTCCACAACACCTGCATCCCAAGCCAGGGAACATGTTTGAAACAAATGTCATTACGATGTTTCCATAGATCCCAAAGGACAGCAGAATGCAACAAACAGTCCGCTGAGTGATTTTTGTGTTTAAACCACCAAGCCAACATGTTCTCAACGGACATACTAGCTTGTTTATTAGATATATCAAAAATCACTCTCCATAGTTCTATCACAACAAAACGGCCAAAGAATAAATGTTCAATAGATTCAGATTCCCCACAGAAAAGACATGTAGCATCATCTACTTGCTGTCTTTTTTGTAGGTTGTCTCTTGTTAAAAGCTTGTTTTTGGCCATAAGCCAGAGAAATATCTGAATCCTAAGGGGAACATTAATTTTCCAAATAACTGGTAAGTTACCCGGATTAATCCCCCTAAAATTAACAATGTTGTAGAAAGATTTGATAGTGTAGACACCTTTGGCTTCATAATTCCAGCAAATGGTATCCTCTCTGTCATTTAATTTAATATTAACTACGCGGCTGAACAGATTGTTCCAATCTGCTAGCAGCTTTTGGGTGAAACACCTCCTAAAAGTAATCTTTAGGTTGGTGCCATCCCAAACCTCGCTAATAGAAATATTATGGTCATTGGCAATATAGTATAGACCCCAATACTGGGTAGCTAGGGTAGCATGCCCCAACCACTGATCCTCCCAAAATGTAATGCTCTTACCATTCCCCACTGTCCAGGAATAACCCACATTAGCAGCTTTAGCAGCCCACAGGACCCCTCTCCAAAAAGGGGAAGCACCATTTTCAGGACAAGCAAAAATGTTAGGGCTGCGCGTTCTGTATTTTGCATCAATAATTTGTTTCCAAATCTTGCCCTCGTCCAGGAAATATCTCTTGATCCAGGAAGCTAGAAGACATAAATTCATATCAGCAATATTTGGGATGCCCAGACCCCCATACTGCTTTTGGAGTGTTACACTCCCCCAGGAAGCAAGATGATATTTAAAATGACCCTCATAATCATCCCAAAAGCAGTGAGCTAGTTGAGAATTGATTAGTTTTATGGCCCATTTTGGGAATTTGATAATTCCCATAAGGTAGCTAGGGATAGTGGATAGGCATGTCTTCACTAATGTGAGTCTCTTGTCAGAAGACAGAAGTCTCCCCCTCCATCCAGACCCTCTCCTGATAATCTTATCAATAGTAGGGTGGAGCTCACTTTTCTTTAGTTTTCTGTGATGGAGAGGGGCACCTAAATATTTAATAGGGAACTCACTCAATTTGCAACCAAGTATTTGCGCAAATATATTGGCATCATCCTCATTTATATTAATGGGCACCAGGTCACATTTGTGGAAATTGATCCGCATACCAGATAGTTGCTCAAAACAGGAGAGCAACCATTTAAGGTTTCTCGCATGTGATTTGTTATTACTGAGGAAAAGTAAAGTGTCATCCGCATATTGCATACAAATGATGCCAGCTGGGTTGGAGCTCGGGAAAAGACCTTCAAGGATATTATTCCTGGAGGCTTTCACAAGTATTCTGGTAAAAACATCAGCTACTAGGTTGAAAAGCAAAGGGGAATAGGGGTCCCTTGTCTCACCCCTTTGCCAGCAATAAAGAAATCACTATTTTTGTTATTAACAGTAACCCCAATAGAACCTTTATAAATGAGGGATTTAACTTTCCTCATCCAGTTAGCACTAAACCCCCTCTTATGCATCATGTCTATCAGGAATTCTCTGTTGATCATGTCATATGCTTTCTCATAATCTAATTTGAACACAAAACCAGACTACTTGCTAGAGTTAACAGAATGGATAATTTCATGGGCTACAATAATGCTCTCAGCAATATATCTGCCTTTTATAAAGGCTGTCTGGTTCATAGAAATTAAGTCTTTGCAAATGGGGCCAAACTTATTGGTGGCACATTTAGCAAAGATCTTAAAACTGCAATTGATCATAGCAAGAGGCCTAAACTTCTCCATCTTAGTGGCATCAGCCTCCTTAGGAACTAAAGTAAGCAGGGAGAAATTGAGTCTATATAGGTCTAGCTCACCTTTCTCCCAATCATTAAACAGAGCAAATAGGTCACCTTTAATAAGGTCCCAAAATTGCTGATAAAACAAAAAAGGAAAGCCATCAGGGCCAGGAGCTCCTTCAGCATATGAGCCAAAGACAGCATCCTTTATCTCCTTTTCAGAGAAGGGGGTATCTAGGATGCAATTATGAGCATCAGTCACCTTCTCACCATCTTCCCAAAAATCATTTTTCAGGTTGATGTTAATTTTATCTTGGAAACCAAATAGGTTTTTGTAGAAATTCACAGCAATATTCATTATACCTTCAGGATCAGTTACAATACCTTCACTACCTTCCAGCGCCATGATCTGCTTCTTTCTCCTCTTTTGATTAGTTACAGCTTTGAAGTATCCAGCATTTAAGTCCCCTTCCAGAATGTCTCTCTCCCTGGATCTCTGCCTGGCCTTGATTTCTTCTTTTCTCCCGATTTCTTCCAGGTCCCCTGCAATTTTTTTCATTCTCCTGTTAGTATTAGGGGAAGGAGGGTTGGATTCAGAAAAAATATCTAGACAGTTATACTCGGCCACCAAGGTTTGCTTGTTCTTATTCTGTTCTGCCTCATAATTGGCCATCAAACCTTTAATGGCTTTTCTGGAATTTCTAATCTTGAAATGCCAGACATCTATTGCCTTTTTAAAAGGGCATCTGGCAGTCCAAGCTTTAATCACAATATCTCTAAAACCATCCACTTCCAAGCACCACTTCTCAAATCTGAAATGCTTGTCTTTGGGAACATGAAAAGCACAGGTATTGATAATCAGAGGAGTGTGATCACTCCCTAGACTAGGCAGTGCTTTAAGG
Organism: Triticum aestivum; assembly: GCF_018294505.1. Classification (NCBI taxonomy): domain Eukaryota; kingdom Viridiplantae; phylum Streptophyta; class Magnoliopsida; order Poales; family Poaceae; genus Triticum; species Triticum aestivum. Next base: position 692,451,776 of record NC_057797.1, read on the forward strand.
TTCACACCAGGAAAAGCAAAAGCCCAGTCAGTGGACATGAAAACTCTATCTATGGTAGCCAGTACTAAATTGTCCTGGTTATTACCCCAAGTGAACTTCCTCCCATTGATCTTAAGCTCTAGTAAGCCAAAGCTATTAATCCAGTCATTAAATAGGTCAGCCCAGTGCTGATTAATAACACCAGTGTTTTTATCACTAGCCTCTCTAATTAAATTGAAATCTCCTCCAACCAGAGTGGGCCCTACCCAGTTAGTTAGCAGGGAGTGGAGTTCATTAATGAAATCCATTTTAAACTGGTCATATGCAATGCCATAAACTGCAACAGGTCTCCAAATGGAGAGATCTTGCTTGTTTTTAATCAAGCAAGAAATGCTGAAGTTGTGTAAACCACACTGAATTAAATCAAACATATCCACCTTACATCCAACTAAGATCCCCCCGCAGTGTTACTTGCAGGAAGCCATTTCCATTGGAAAACAGATCTGGGATCAAAGGCTTCAATCTGGAGAAGAGTAAACTCTTCTTTCTTAGTCTCAGATATACAAATAAAATCAGGGCTATTGGCTCTAATGAGCTCTTTAAGCTTGTCAACTTTAATGGGGCCATTCAACCCTCTGATGTTCCAAAAACAACCTATCATTTAACAATAAAATCAATTTTCCTTCTCCCCTTACAGGAGCTAGAATTTCTTTTGACCTCAATCCAGGGGGAGTCTGAAGTAGGGAACACATTCATAAGTGTCCCCTCCTCTGACTCAACATTACTCCATAGATTGCCAGCAGCATTACCAAACTCCTCTCCAGGAATATCTATACTAGTAGGGAGAAAACCTTCAGGATTTTCAGAATTAAATTTAGCAAGTATATCTAACTCAATCTGCTTAATAGCATAGATGTTATCTCTGATATTATCTCTGCTATCACCCAATTTAATACCTGAGCACTCTGCAGTTTTAATAAGAAAAGAATCATCTAAGCAAGCAAAAGAGTTGTGTACCTTTTCTTACAGCAGGTTTTTCCACATTTTTGATTTGCTTTAACTCCTGAGCTTTTTGAAGAGCTGGCCTATCATCTTTCTTGTTCCTGGTGCTAACTCTGGATGCCACCACAGGGCCCCACTTATGCTGAGTGTTGGTGTACTTTTGAGAAATAGGCTTATCAGCAGCATCTTCAAATTTACCAAGAAGGGGGTGCCTATGGTGTCATTGTGTCTCTTCTTCACTACCTCAATATAGCTTTTGGTCATAGGTGCACCCAAAAAAATGGAAGGGACTACATTTTCTTCATTAGCTCTAGGAGCAGGAGTAGAGCATTTCTGCATAGTCCTGGGTCCACCAGATCCAGTGTTCTGCTGCTTATCTCTGCCATTGTTATTGTTGTTGCTGTTTCCAGTATCCATATCTTCTCCAAGCAAGTCATCACCACTGGAATCAAATTCCTCTTTAGTGTGCTTGTTCTGAGAGGGATTGTTATCATCAGGACCTGGGGGAATATCTGACCCCTGACCACTTGCAGCCTCAGACTCCACAGAAAACTATAGCAGATAAAGCTCATGATGTATTTCCACCATCCTGTCTCTGGGAATCTTAGTAGGGTCTCTGACAGCTACCTGGATCCTCACCTTCTCATAAAAGCTCCTAAAAATAGTGTGCCAGTCAACATTAACAAGCATAGTAGATATCTGAGATATGTTGTTCCAGGAATCCATTTTGGAGGCAGACCTTCTATCACAATCCAGATTTCCTCCAAAGAGTCATAAGCTGGCATTTCTCCATTCCAATCACTGAAAGAGATAGTTACTCCTTCTTTTTTCAGGTTAATGGAAGGGTACTCCACCAGATCTTTGATCTTCTTGTTAGGGGGAAACCTGACAATGAATTTTTTTCTCATCATATCTCCTAATCTGCCAGGGCCAGTTGGTTTTCCACATATCTGAGAAACACAGCCCCAGCTCCTTCTCAGAGATCTCCCCTTTTTCAATTAAAACTAGTCCAACATTTCCAAAGTTAAGCCACTCACAATCTTCCTTGCCACCAGTTTCAATATGGAAAAAACCTAAACCATTGTTAGCACTCCCCCAGTACATGGCAGCAGGGTATGGCTTGTACCATGTAGGGCAAGTGTCCATGTGATGGCTAGGGGTCTTGCAAATGAAGCACACTTTAGGAATGGGACACATGCCAACAAAGTGTCCTGGGAGACCACAGTTGTAACAGATCGTCCTGGTGAACTTAGGATCCACATTGTAGGACGAGGAATCATCGCTAGTAGTAGCAGCAACTGTCTGCTTGGTCTTCTGGCTCTTCTTTTTCTTATTTTTGCTACACTCCGACTGACTGTTCTGCACACTTCCTCCAGTAGATGATCCACTCCCTCCAAACTGAACCTGCTGCATCTGAGGGCTGAATTGTTGGGGAAAGACCTGAGGAGGAGGCAGATACTGGAAAGGAAACTGCTGCTGATTCGCCCACTGCGGCATCTGCTGTATTTGAGGATTCCAGCCCCCTTGATATCCATACATCTGTCCTCCCGGCTGCATCATAGCTTGGGCAGAGCCAACTGGAAATAAGGGGGGTTGGCGTAAATCGACATCTACGGTGGTGCAGCTTGAGGCGCTGGTGGCACCAACGGCGGTGGGACAACTCCCTCCTGCCCTGATGGCGTGGGAGTAGGAGGGCGTCCATTCCGGCCCCTCCCCGAGCCGTATCTCCCTCCACGATTGCTGCCATCACGACCCCCCCCCCCAGCCGTCTTGACAATGGAGGCGAACGGGATCTTGATCTATTTCCTTGCCCAGTAATCTCTAGAGAAGGAGAAGTTTTTAGGACCAGTCAAACGATCCGATAGACCAACCGGGTGGCAATTAGCTGCACAGAAATCTCCAGAGTTCAATTTGTCTCTCCGAACCCACACCAAATTGGAACTGCTGAGTCTGCTCTCAATCGGACGAACCCTAGGTTGCCCATGCTCCGGGCCCTGATGTGGATCTGAGGGGCGAGACGCCTTTTGTGGAGGCGCAACCACCACTCCCGCAAAAGGTATGGGGTCGGGGCAGGCGGGGTCCGCCACTAGTTGCTCACTAACCTGCAGGGCCCTCCTGGCAGTGGCTCTTCGACCCACGCCCCACCTCTCTGGCGAACTGAATGGCATCGGCGGCGGCAAAGCACGGCTACTCCTGCCACCATTACTCCTTCCAAACGCCAGGGGAGAGCCTGGGGGGCGTGGCGACATGAGCTCCATCTAAGCTCAGCCCCGAATCAACGGCGGCGGCCAGGATGAGATGCCTTGCAGTGGCGCATCTAAAGGAATCACTCCAAGCATGCCCTCCCATCTCAGTGCTCTGCATGGATCTTCGGATTTCTTCTCTGTCCTCGCCCACTTCATGAATTCGGCCGACATAGAGTGCGGGTATGGAGGCATCCTCTGCCTCTCCGCCATCGTAGCCTCGTCGTAGATCCTCTTCGCCAGAATCCTCTGGTCCCCTTCTGCTTGCAGCCGGCAGGTCTCGGCATATCTGCTCGCCGTTGTACGCGTGTCTGGATCTCTCGCCACTGCCACCGCCTGATCCGCCGCCTTCCACTCCTGGACCCGCCAGATCCATGACGCAGTAGCGTTGCGTAGGGGTGGGCATAAAAACCGATGAACCGAACACCGAACCGATGCCGAAACTGAAAAAACTGAATTTTCGGTTTTTACCATTGATACATGAAAATTCGGTTTTTAGTTCTAATAACCGAATAGAACTCAGTCAGTTTGGTGTTTACCTCGGTTAAACCAAATGAAACCGAAATATACGCCATACTCGTGGATTACAGCCGAACGACGGCCGCACACGCACGTCACGTCACGCGCGATTCCGGAATCCCCACATCCCCGATGCTAAAAAGGCCTCTGACTCATCGATTTTTTTACTAAGTAGGCCTCGCATCACCAAGGACCGAGCTAGCAGCCCACGTGCAAAAGGAGACGTGATTTTTGTAGGCCTCCTCGGCTGCATGCAAAGTCCAAAGCCCAAGATATACACGTACTTGTTTTTATATTCTTCTTGATTGACCGTACAGCGCCAGAGAGCAGCACAAGTCTACTGATTTAGTCCCACCTCACTTGGTTAATGGAAAGAGGACAAATAGTTTGGCTATAAAGAAGGTGGGCTGTGTGTGGGACTAGGATAGGACATGCAACCATGCAATAGTTGTTCGGTGTAAACCATGAACCGAACCAAATTTGTCGGTTAACCAAAAATTCGGTTTATTGTTTTATGCTACCATTTTCGGTTAGCATTTTTTATAACCAAAATTACAAATAAACCGATTGGCATTAACTGAATTTTTGGTTTTATGGAGTTGGGTGGAACAGGCGACAAGGATCCGCCTCATGGGCCCCCTGGCAGCCTTCTGATGCCCATCTTTGGCTATATGGAGTCTTTCGTCGGGGAAAAAATCATAAGCAATCTCACTGGATGAAACTCCGCCGCCATGAGGCGGAACCAATCTAGGGCTCTGGCAGAGCTGTTCTGTCGGGGAAACTTCCCTCTGGGAGGGGGAAATCATCACCATCGTCATCACCAACGATCCTCTCATCGGGAGGGGGTCAATCTCCATTACCATCTTCACCAGCACCATCTCATCTCAAACCCTAGTTCATCTCTTGTATCCAAGCTTTGTCCCAAAGCCTCAGATTGGTACTAGTAGGTTGCTAGTAGTCTTAATTACTCCTTGTAGTTGATGCTAGTCGGTTTAATTGGTGGAAGATCATATGTTCAGATCCATTATGCATATTAATACCCCTCTGATTATGAACATGAATATGATTTGTGAGTAGTTATGTTTGTTCCTGAGGACATGGGAGAAGTCTTGCTATAAGTAGTCATGTGAATTTGGTATTCGTTCCATATTTTGATGAGATGTATGTTGTCTATCCTCTAGTGGTGTCATGTGAACGTCGACTACATGACACTTCACCATTGTTTGGGCCTAGAGGAAGGCACTGGGAAGTAATAAGTAGATGATGGGTTGCTAGAGTGACAGAAGCTTAAACCCTAGTTTATGCGTTGCTTCGTAAGGGGCTGATTTGGATCCATATGTTTCATGCTATGGTTAGGTTTACCTTAATACTTCTGCTCTAGTTGTGGGTGCTTGCAATAGGAGTTAATCATAAGTGGGATGCTTGTCCAAGGAAGGATAGTACCCAAGCACCGGTCCACCCACATATCAAATTATCAAAGTACCGAACGCGAATCATATGAACGTGATGAAAACTAGCTTGACAATAATTCCCATGTGTCCTCGGGAGCGCTTTCCTTTATATAAGAGTTTGTCCAGGCTTGTCCTTTGCTACAAAAAGGATTGGGCCATCTTGCTGCACCTTATTTACTTTTATTACCTATTCCTCGTTACAAATTACCTTATCACAAAACTATCTGTTACCGATAATTTCGGTGCTTGCAGAGAATACCTTGTTGAAAACCGCTTATCATTTCCTTCTGCTCCTCATTGGGTTCGACACTCTTACTTATCGAAAAGGCTACGATAGATCCCCTACACTTGTGGGTCATCATGAAGCGGAATACATAGTTGCTTCGGAAGCAGCAAATGAAGTTGTTCATATCCCATCTAGGTGTCATACCTAGTGCATCGGGTCCAATGAAAATCTTTTGTGACAATACTGGTGCAATTGCCTTAGCAAAAGAAACCAGATTTCACAAGAGAACCAAGCACATCAAGAGAAGCTTCAATTCCATCAGCGATCAACTCAAGGAGGGAGACATAGAGATTTGCAAGATACATACGGATCTGAATGTTGCAGACCCGTTGACTAAGCCTCTCTCACGAGCAAAACATGATCAGCACCAAGACTCCATGGGTGTTAGAATCATAACAATGTAATCTAGATTATTGACTCTAGTGCAAGTGGGAGACTGAAGGAAATATGCCCTAGAGGCAATAATAAAGTTGTTATTTATATTTCCTTATATCATGATAAATGTTTATTATTCATGCTAGAATTGTATTAACCGGAAACTTAGTACTTGTGTGAATACATAGACAAACATGATGTCACTAGTATGCCTCTACTTAACTAGCTCGTTGAATCAATGATGGTTATGTTTCCTAACCATAGACATGAGTTGTCATTTGATTAACAGGATCACATCATTAGAGAATGATGTGATTGACTTGACCCATCCATTAGCTTAGCATGATGATCGTTTAGTTTGTTGCTATTGCTTTCTCCATAACTTATACATGTTCCTATGACTATGAGATCTTGCAACTCCCGAATACCGGAGGAACACTTTATGTGCTACCAAACGTCACAACGTAACTGGGTGATTATAAAGGTGCTCTACAGGTGTCTCCAATGGTGTTTTTTGAGTTGGCATAGATCGAGATTAGGATTTGTCACTCCGATTGTCGGAGAGGTATCTCTAGACCCTCTCGGTAATGCACATCACTATAAGCCTTGCAAGCAATGTGACTAATGAGTTAGTTATGGGGTGATGCATTACGGAATGAGTAAAGAGACTTGCCGATAACGATATTGAACTAGGTATTGAGATACCGACGATCGAATCTCAGGCAAGTAACATACCGATGACAAAGGGAACAACGTATATCATTATGCGGTTCGACCGATAAAGATCTTCATAGAATATGTGGGAGCCAATATGAACATCCAGGTTCCGCTATTGGTTATTGAACAGAGACGTGTCTTGGTCATGTCTACATAGTTCTCGAACATGTAGGGTCCGCACGCTTAACATTCGGTGATGATCAGTATTATGAGTTTATGTGTTTTGATGTACCGAAGGTAGTTCGGAGTCCCGGATGTGATCACGGACATGACGAGGAGTCTCGAAATGATCAATACATAAAGATTGATATATTGGACGGCTATATTCAGACACCGGAAGTGTTCCGGGTGATTTCGGAGAAAACCGGAGTACTGGAGGGTTACCGGACCCCCCCCCCTCCCCGGAGAACTAATGGGCCACATGGTGTTGGGGAACGTAGT